>NC_057795.1:198632483-198932483 GCF_018294505.1 Triticum aestivum
TGAGAGGATCGCTCTTCACTCGGTAGGATTTTCACAACTTAGGCGAGTGCTTGGACTGCAGCTAAGCCCCCGAGTGGAAGGCTGGCTTACCACTCGGTAGGATTTCGATAACTTAGGCGAGCACGAGGCTGCAGCTAAGCCTCCGAGTGAGAGGATCGCTCTTCACTCGGTAGGATTTCGATAACTTAGGCGAGCACGAGGCTGCAGCTAAGCCTCCGAGTGAGAGGATCGCTCTTCACTCGGTAGGATTTTCACAACTTAGGCGAGTGCTTGGACTGCAGCTAAGCCCCCGAGTGGAAGGCTGGCTTACCACTCGGTAGGATTTTGATAAACTTAGGCGAAACGGATTCGCAGCTAAGCCTCCGAGTGAGAGTCTGGCTCATCACTCGATAGGATTTTTACAAACTTAGGCGAAACGGATTCGCGGCTAAGCCACCCACTGAGGGGGAGTTTTTATGTGGGCAAAAATAAAAAGTGATGACACAATTATTTCTAAACCCATGAATTACAGAAGTACTTTATTGCAACTCATCCGAGTGATAAAACTTAAGTGTAAAATGGGCGGAGTAGCTCCGCGTTCCAAGCTCGGGGCTCGTTGATATTATGCTCGACGTTGTAAAGACGGTATGCCCCGTTGTGGAGAACCTTGGTGACGATGAAGGGGCCTTCCCAAGAAGGAGCAAGCTTGTGTGGTTTGTGCTGATCCACTCGGAGAACCAAATCCCCTTCCTGGAAGGCTCGACCTCTCACATTTCGGGCGTGGAAACGGCGCAGATCTTGTTGGTAGATGGTCGACCGGATCAGAGCCATCTCCCTTTCTTCCTCTAAAAGGTCGACTGCGTCCTGCCGCGCTTGTTCAGCTTCTGCTTCGTTGTAGATTTCGACACGAGGAGCATTGTGGAGAAGATCACTCGGCAAGACTGCTTCGGCTCCATAGACCAAGAAGAATGGAGTTCTTCCAGTCGACCGATTGGGCGTGGTCCGCAGTCCCCAGAGTACAGATGGAAGTTCGTCGACCCAAGCTCCAGCCGCGTGTTTGAGATCACGCATCAGTCGTGGCTTCAGTCCCTTGAGAATCAGTCCATTAGCTCGCTCTGCTTGTCCATTCGACTGCGGATGGGCGACTGATGCGTAGTCGACCCGTGTGCCCTGGGAGTTGCAGAAGGTTCTGAATTCCTCTGAGTCAAAGTTCGACCCATTATCCGTAATGATGCTGTGCGGCACTCCATATCTGCATATTAGTTCCCTGATGAAGCTAACAGCAATACCGGTGTCGAGGCTCTTGATTGGTTTAGCCTCGATCCACTTGGTGAACTTGTCGACCGCCACCAGTACATGCGTGAAGCCACTTCGTCCTGTTCTCAAAGGGCCGACCATGTCCAGCCCCCAGACTGCAAAAGGCCAGACGAGTGGGATGGTCTTCAAAGCTGACGCAGGTTTGTGCGACATATTCGAGTAGAACTGACACCCCTCGCACTTATCCACTATCTCCTTTGCCATCTCATTCGCCTTGGGCCAGTAAAATCCGGCTCGGTATGCTTTGGCCACGATGGTCCGGGAGGACGCATGATGACCACAGGTCCCCGAGTGAATATCATTGAGGATGAGTCGACCTTCTTCTGGTGTTATGCACTTCTGACCGACTCCAGTCGTGCTCTCTCTGTATAATTGTCCTTTGATGACGGTAAAGGCCTTAGATCGACGGACGATCTGTCGAGCCTCTTCCTCATCCTCCGGAAGCTCTTTCCTCAAGATATATGCGACATACGGAATCGTCCAGTCGGGAATGACTACCAAAACCTCCATGATCAAGTCGACCACCGCTGGGACTTCAACTTCAGTCGGATCTGTGGCACTCTTGGGCTGCGGAGTTTCTTCCGTGAAAGGATCTTCTTTGACTGACGGAGCATGTATATGCTCCAAGAACACACCACTCGGAATGGCTTCTCTCTTGGAACCTATCTTTGCTAGATCATCAGCTGCTTGATTTTTCAGTCGAGGTATGTGATGGAGCTCCAACCCCTCGAACTTTTTCTCCAGCTTCCTCACTGCACTGCAGTATCCAGTCATGGCTGGGCTTCTCACGTCCCACTCTTTCATCACCTGATTGACCACTAAATCTGAGTCGCCATAGACCATTAGGCGACGGACGCCGAGTGAAATGGCCATGCGCAACCCATACAGGAGGGCCTCATATTCTGCCTCATTGTTGGAGGAATCAAAGTGAATCTGGAGCACATATCTGAGCTTATCTCCTCTGGGGGAAACCAGGACAACCCCAGCACCGGAACCATTCAACATCTTAGAACCATCGAAAAACATGGTCCAATGCTCCGAGTGAACTTCAGTCGGCTGCTGCTGTTCGACCCACTCGGCGAGGAAATCTGCTATTGCCTGGGACTTAATGGCTTTCTTTGCCTCAAACTTGATATCAAGGGGAAGAAGTTCAATCGCCCATTTGGCCACTCGACCAGTTGCATCTCTGTTGTGCAAAATCTCTGATAGTGGAGCGTCGCTGACGACTGTGATTGAATGGTCAGAGAAATAATGAGCAACCTTCTTTGTGGTCATGTATATTCCATATACAAGCTTCTGATAATGAGGATATCTCTGCTTGGATGGAGTCAAGACTTCAGACAAATAATATACTGGGCGCTGAACTTTGAGAGCTTTTCCTTCTTCTTCCCGCTCGACCGTTAGCACAGTACTGACGACTTGTCCTGTGGCTGCGATATAGAGCAACAGAGGCTCTTTGCTGATTGGAGCAGCAAGCACCGGCTGGGTGGAGAGCAGAGCTTTTAGCTCGGCAAACGCTGCATCAGCTTCTGGAGTCCACTCGAACTTGTCAGCCTTCTTCATCAGTCGGTAAAGAGGCAATGCCTTTTCACCGAGTCGTGAGATGAATCGACTTAATGCGGCCAAGCATCCAGTAAGCTTCTGGACATCGTGCACTCGCACAGGGCGTTTCATTCGGAGAATAGTGCCAATCTTTTCTGGGTTGGCATCGATTCCCCGTTCGGAAACGAGAAAACCGAGTAACTTGCCACCAGGAACTCCAAATGTGCACTTTGATGGATTGAGCTTGATATCATACCTTCTGAGGTTGGCAAACGTTTCGGCGAGGTCAGCGAGCAGGTCGGAACCTTTTCGTGACTTGACAACAATATCATCCATATAAGCTTCTACATTCCGACTGATTTGAGTGAGTAGACACTTCTGAATCATTCGCATAAATGTGGCTCCGGCATTCTTGAGGCCGAATGGCATGGTGATATAGCAGAAGCACCCGAATGGAGTGATGAAAGCTGTTTTTACTTCATCGGGCCCATACAGACGGATCTGGTGGTATCCGGAGTAAGCATCTAAAAAAGACAACCTCTCGCATCCCGCGGTCGAGTCAACAATTTGATCTATGCGAGGGAGAGGAAAGTGATCTTTCGGGCAGGCCCGGTTGATGTGCTTGAAATCAATGCACATTCGGAGCGACTTGTCCTTCTTAGGGACCATGACGACATTAGCGAGCCACTCGGAGTGGAATATCTCTCGGATAAATCCTGCCGCCAACAGTCGAGCCACTTCTTCACCAATGGCCTTTCTCTTCTGGACGGCGGACCGCCGAAGATGTTCTTTGACTGGCTTTGCAGACTTGTCGACTCTTAGGCGGTGCTCAGCCAGTCCCCTGGGAACACCTGGCATGTCAGCGGGCTTCCATGCAAAAATGTCCTAGTTCTCACGGAGGAACTGGATGAGCGCTTCTTCCTATTTTGGGTCGAGTGTTGTGGAGATGCGGGTCGGAGCTGCTTCGGGGTCGGTCGGGTGAATGTGAACAGGCTTCGTCTCACCGGACGACTGGAATGCAGATTCTGTGGCGGGCTTCTTGGACCGCAGCAAGTCACTCGGATCTGCGTTTTGCTTGAATTCTTCGAACTCGACAGCTGTCACTTGGGAATCGGCAATTTTGGAGCCCTTCTGAAAGCACTCCTCTGCCTTTTTCCTATCACCAGTGACAGTGATCACACCTTTGGGACCGGGCATCTTCAATTTGAGGTACACGTAACATGGTCGAGCCATGAACCGTGCATAGGCTGGCCTCCCCAAAATGGCATGATATGCACTTTGAAAATCCACGACCTCAAACGTCAACTTTTCTTTGCGAAAATGCTTTGAATCGCCAAACACTACGTCCAAAGCTATCTGGCCGAGTGACTCGGCCTTCTTCCCTGGTATAACTCCATGGAAGCTCATGTTACTAATACTCAGTCGGGACATCGGAATGCCCATACCTTTCAACGTGTCTGCATATAACAGATTCAGCCCACTTCCACCGTCCATCAGCACCTTTGTCAGTCGAGTGCCTTCGACAACGGGATCGACCACCAAAGCTTGCCTCCCAGGGGTGGCGATATGAGTCGGGTGATCAGATTGGTCGAATGTGATGGGTGTTTGAGACCATTTCAGATAATTTGCCTTTGCTGGGGCGACCATGTTAACCTCTCGGTTAATCACTTTCAGTCGACTTCTGCTTTCCACATCTGCGAAGATCATCAGAGTGGAGTTGATATGCGGATATCCTCCCTCACTGTCCTCTTTGTCTTCGGCTTTGTCCGACTCCTTCTCCTTGTCCTTAGACTGTTTTCCCTGAAACTGCTGGATCAGGAGTCGACATTGGCGAGTAGTGTGCTTTGGGTAAATGATATTCCCCTCTTCATCTTTCTTTGTGTGAATATGACACGGCATATCCATCACGTCGTTCCCTTCTTTATCCTTCACCTTCTTGGGGTTCCAGGATCCTTTTGGTTTCCCCTTAGACTTTCCTTGAGTCACGGCCAGAGCCTCTCCAGGAGCTGCCGGTTCAGCCTTCCGCTTCTGTTTCCGACTGGTGTTTCCTTTTTCCGACTGACTCGGCTTGTGCTTGCCGCTTCGGAGTCGGTCTTCTTCTTCGCCGTTGGCGTACTTGGTAGCAATCTCCATCATCCGACTCAAGGTCATGTCACCGGTTCGACCAAATTTCAAACTCAGTTCTCTGTTCTTGACACCATCTTTGAAGGCGCATACTGCCTGATGGTCAGAGACATTTTCCACAGTGTGGTGCAAAGTGATCCACCTCTGAATATACTCTCTGAGAGTCTCATTGGTTTTCTGCACGCAGACTTGCAACTCTGTCAATCCCGCTGGTCGCTTGCAAGTCCCTTCGAACGTTCTGACGAACACTCGGGACAGATCTTCCCAAGTGTAAATACTGCTAGGAGGCAATTGAGTCAACCATGCCCTGGCAGAACCTTCCAACATGAGGGGCAAATGCTTCATGGCCACCTCGTCGTTCCCACCACCGATCTGAACTGCCACTCGGTAGTCTTCAAGCCAAGTTTCAGGCTTAGACTCACCAGTGAACTTGCTGACTCCTGTTGCCAGCCTGAAATTGGGGGGAATAACAGCGGCTCTGATAGCTCTGCTGAAACATTCGGGACCAGAAACATGTACTCGACTGCTCGTGGGCACTTCTCTGTCGAGTGCACCATGATGGGCTCTGTTCCGGTCGACCAACCCTTGCACGATAATGGATCGCGCGTCGAAGCCTGGCTCCCTGGGGTCAACTGGAACTCTACGCCCTGTACTGTACTGACGCCTATCATCTGGCTGCCGAGGAGCGTAAGACCCACCCCTCGGAGGGGAATAGGGCACTCGACGCCTATCATCTCGGTCGAGTCTGTCGCCATATTGATCTCGCCGATACTCACGCCCTTCGCGCCGCGGAGGCGATCTGGGGCTATGAGCCGACTGAACCGTATTCACAGTGACAGATCGACTGTGAATTCTGTTGCGCGACTGAGACACGGCTGAATTCTGATCTCCTGCTGCCCGGAGCAGATCCCTGATCTGCAGCAAACCTCTGCCAGCTTCTGACTGCGAAGGCTGAATGGACTCTGCTATACGGGTCGCAGCTGCTAAATTCTGAATTGGGGTTCGATATACCTGAGTCGGCGGGAAGAGTTGACGTCGACTGGTGTCGGGAACTCGTTGCCGCGCGCGCTCGTCGAGTGCTCGCTGAAGGTTCTCCAGTCGAGTGCGCTCGGCCAAATTGGCTAGACGCGCCTCCTCCAAGGCACGAGCCTCGGGGGTTTCTCCTGCGATGGGAACGCGCAGGGGATCCTCGTTCCTGCGGCGAAGCTCTTCTCTTTGCAAAGAGTCGAGTGGCTCGGGCTGGTACTCTTCGTAGCCTCGTGCAGGGTCACCGCCGTCGCCTGCTCCACCACCACGGGCGAAGCCAGGAGGACTGTGGGGCCCGTCGACCATCAAGATTTCCGCCGCTGGATCACTGCTTCCGCACTCGGATGCAGTCTCTCCGGAGCCAGTCGACTGATCGAACAAGCCGTAGAGAGATTCGTTGGGCTCGATTGCCGCAACTTGTATAGTGGCCGACTGGCGAGCCACCGCGTGACTCACCCATCGCTGAAGTCTCGACCGGCCTGAGCGCTTGCGCTGGCGGGAGACCGGGAGGGTGGAAGATGGAAGATCCGACCGATACTGGGTCGATGGTTGCCGCAGCAGAACGCCGCGGACACATGCGCGAAAATGCGTCGCACCGCGGACGGGGAGCGCATCCACGTCGAGTGGAGCCTCCTGGAGCCATGCGGAGTCGTCGGCGATGAAGGTGAGAGTGCCGAGACGGATCTCTTGTCCCTCGATCAAAACTCCAGCAGACACCATGATGAAAATACTCGGAAGAATCGCAACTTCTCCACAAAATCGCTAAAACACCGGCCCCACGGTGGGCGCCAACTGTCGTGGTTCTAAGCCTGACAGTAGAGTGGGGGGTAGGTATGGAGAGGCAAGGTCCTAGCTATGGAGAGGTTGTAGGCACAAAAGATGTACGAGTTCAGGCCCTTCTCGGAAGAAGTAACAGCCCTACGTCTCGGGGCCCGGAGGCGGTCAAGTGGATTATGAATATATGGATTACAAGGTGCCGAACCCCTCTGCCTGTGGAGGGGGGGTGGCTTATATAGAGTGTGCCAGGACCCCAGCCAGCCCACGCAGGAGAGGGTTTAAGGTGAGTTAAGTCTGGGGCGTTACTGGTCACGCCCCACATAAAGTGCCTTTACCATCATAAAGTCTACTTAATTACAGGTCGTTGCGGTGCAGAGCGCCTCTTGACCTCCTGGTGGTCGAGTGAGTCTTTGTGGTCGAGTCCTTCAGGCCAGTCGAGTGAGTCTTCGTTCGTCGAGTGAGTCCTCGTTGGTCGACTGGAAGGCGACCTCTTCTAGGGATGTCCTAGGGTGAGTTACTTGGAACAGGTCCGTGACCCTACCCTAGGTACATGACCCCATCACTATCTACCTCGCGCAGCGGCGCTGCGCCTCCTACCTCCCGTTCCAAGCGTTGCGCAGCCCCCCACCCCCCCCCCCCCCCCCCCCGTCGTTCTTGTCTCCGTGCTCGCCGCCGGTCGCCGTAGCCGCTCGTCGTCGGTGCTGCAGCAAAGAAAGCTTTGGATGCATCAAAAAAATGGTGGTCGTCGGTTCCAGCAATGGCAGGGGCGCTTCTAGCACACAAAAAATGTGTTCCTCGCCATTGCCACGGTGTTGTGCTCGTAGCATCATCAGTAGTCACCAGTTGCAACAAAAAATAGCACTGATTTCCAGCAAATATGATGTCCGGTTTAAGCAAAAATTCTGCGGACGTGACCGTTTGAAGCAAAAAAATCCGCCGGTTCCAGCAAAAAACGAAGCCACTTCCACCAAAAGATTAATTGCGCAATGCCTGATTGAAGCTTTTTGCATCTACGGTTGAAGCTTTTTCCGCCAAATGCTGCAACCTTTTTCTTTTCACAGTGTCCGGTCAAAGCATTTTTTATCAGGGTTGAAGCTATCCTGTCAACGGTTGCAGCACTCGCCAGCCTCCCAGCTATCGCGCATCTCTAATTGAGGCAAAAAATACCGTCGGTTCCAGCAAAAAAACTCTACGGTTGTACTATCTGTGGGGGAGCAGTTTAAGATGTTGGGGGGAGGGGGGGAGGGGGAGATGTTTGCAGCAAGGAGGGGGGAGGCGCTCGTGAGAGGAACAAAAGGACATGCTCGCAGGCTGGGTGGGGCGGGGACCGGGGGGGGGGGGGGGGGGGGAGGCGAGCGAGAGGAAGAAAAAGCAGAGAAGAAGAAAAAAACGGTTCGCTTGAGGCCCACCTAGCGTACGTGGAAAGAGCAAGCGAGCGAGGGGTGCCGGCTGAGCGTTCGGCCGGCGCGCCGAGGGGAAACATTTACCTAAATTAATTGGCGCAACCTCTATACAATGTATAGAGAGGATAATGTATAGAGACTACATCAATTAATTTGGATCGGGTGAAGTGTTTTTTTTCTACATCTAGCACTTTTTGTACGTTCTTAGCATTGTAACCAGCTGTACACAACTGTGATTCCCGATATAAGAAAAGGTAGCACCAACCTTTGGAAAGCCATGGTCATGTCCTCGAGCTCCGAGCTGATCCATGACCATACTTTAGCCAAAGCTAGGAAATCAAGAATACAAGCAAGCAAGTAGGAAAAGGAAAAGAGAACGGACGAATTCCTCACTTGCTGCCTAAGCAATTTAAGCTTTAGCTTTTGCTAAACACGGGAGCACGAAACCGGCGCTATGTATCTTGTCTTTTGACCAGGATCCATGACAGTTGCTGATTAAGTTTGCACAAGTTTATACTGGTTGCATTGGGTAGATACCTTGTGTAAGTATTGTGTTCCTGTAGCCAGTTTGCGATCATTGCCAATAACAGCTGTACGGGTAAAAGGATTGCGAAGAAAGAAAGGCCAGTATTGTATCTCCTCCCTCTCTCGGACCAATTCAGAATGTTTGGAACTTTACTTGTCGGTGGATTTTTCTGCCAAATTTAAATTTGTAATTTCCCTAACTGGAAGGATTTTAATAGGATTCTAGTACGATTTGAGAATTTATCATTCAATAGTTTGGGCTAGACACTTTCAATATTTTTTAGTACAATTTACCATCTAATGAGACTCCGAAAGCTCGAAAGGGAAAACATGTATCATGCCAAAATAAGTGTATCGACAAACATGTCAATTTCTTTGTATCCAATAAAAAATAGTACTCTCTTCATTTATACTATTATAAGATGTTTTGGATATATCAATGTGGACTACATACTGACTGAAATGAGTGAACAAACACACTAAAACGTATTCCTATCTACTTGCATAAAAAAGTAAGAATATCTTATAATAATGAACAAAGAATACATCACAACGATGATGGATATTTCGTACTAGAAACAACAACAAAAGTTAACATGAAATTTGTTCTTATGCATATTCAAAAGTTTCTATAAAGAAGTGTTTATGTGGGTCCCTTGAAGTTGAAGCTTTTCTTTCCCCTATAAACCTCCTCTCCTCCCGCTGCCTGCACACTCCATCAGCCCCTAGATAAGCTCATCCCTTAAGCTAATCACTCTCACACTCTTCTTCCATAATCCGCGCGGCGGCCCATGGAGCCTGGGCTGGCGCGGCGGCTGTGGCACGTTGTGCTCGCCGTGTGCCACATGCTGCGCCGCGGACTCTGCCGCAAGCGGCTCATGATGGACCTGCACCTCCTCCTCGGCCGCGGCAAGCTCGCCGGTCGCGCGCTTCGCGGCCTCCTAGCCCAACCCGCCACGGCCCATGGCCATGGCCACCGCATCTCCTCCTCCTCCACTTCCGCCATGGCGTCGTTCTACGGACACCACGCGCGGGCGGTGGAGTTCAGCTGCACCACCACGCCGTCGTACCCGCAGTACTACGGGCTCTTCCCCTTTAAGAGCCGCGGCGGGCGCAGCGGAGGCGGTCGGGGCACCGCCCGCGACGACTACGGAGGCCTGGATGCCGCTGCGGTGGCGCGGGCGTTCGAGATGATGAGCGCCGACGTGGAGTCCGGAAGAGCCACGCCGGCGGTGGCAGGGATGGCGACGGCGACGCCATCACCGATGGTGGCATGGATCCTGGGCCGCAGCCCCGCTGGTGTCCGGCGGCTGCGCGTCACCGACTCGCCGTTCCCGGTCGTGCCGGAGGACGGCAACAGCGGCAGCAACGAGCGCGTGGACGCCGAGGCCGACGACTTCATCAGGAGGTTTTACGAGCAGCTACGGATCCAGCACTCGATCGCCATCCCGGAGTGCTAGATAGCTGCGGGTCGTAGGTGTAACTTGATCCTCCCGGCTGCTCGTCGGCGGCGTTGTGACCGGCTAGCACATCCGCGCCGTGTGTTACGCCTTACGGGTGCGTGTTGCCTGGATCGTGTGGTACTGGACTACTGGACTACTGGCTGCACCTGCATGCGTGCATCGACGTGACTGCCGGTGGAGATGCCGTGCCGAGGCATGTCGAACGAACTCTATTCCTGCTTTAGCATAGAAAGATTGGGAGTGTTTCATGTCTACTGCTACTATTTCACGGAGTAATCATTGCCCTTTAACTTTTTTTTAACACAGTACAATCATAAATACTCGTATATACACATACATTCACCCATATAAATGCATGCACGTATATTTTACCTTTATGAATACCTTTGAGATACTGAGACAACATCACATCTTTTTTCCTGAAAGATCCTGTATTCACTGGCATTTCATTGATTTGGCAGAAGAGTAACCACAAAGACGAAGAGTGGTGATCAAGTGATCATGTGATCAAAGGAACAAGAAAAAAAAAAGACAAAGAAAAAGATAGGGAAGCCCTCCTTCACAAACTCTCGCGGTTTCTCGCGTCAAATCCCCAAAAGGGATCGCTTTGCATTTTGCACTGGCTATCTGCCATTTCTCCATGTCTCTTCTGTTTGCGGCAAGCACGTCCTTCACACTTGGAAGCTTATCCCTCGAGGTGGAGTTGTTACGTTCAAGCTAGATATGCCATTAAACTAGTGTCACGATCGTCTTTGTTCCCTTTCCCGTCCCTGGCACTGCTTTGTCGATCATCATTGACACAACTTCAGACGTTGTTTTTGTTGGGAACGTAGCATGTAATTTCAAAAAAAAAATCTACGCTCACGCAAGATCTATCTAGGAGATGCATAGCAACGAGGGGGAGAGTGTGTCTACGTACCCTCGTAGACCAAAAGTGAAAGCGTTTGACAACGCGATTGATGTAGTCGAACTTCTTCTAGCTCCGACCGATCAAACACCGAACGTACGGCATCTCCGAGTTCTGCACACGTTCAACGCGATGACGTCCCTCGCCTTCTTGATCCAGCAAGGTGTCAAGGAAGAAGATGAGTTCCGTCAGCATGACGGCGTGATGACGGTGATGGTGAAGTGATCCGCGCAGGGCTTCGCCTAAGCACTAAAAAGATATGATCGGAGGCGTAAACTATGGAGGATGGCGCCCTACACGGCTAACAATTGTTGATGTGTCCCTGTGAGGCGCCCCCTCCCCACATATATATAGGTGGGAGGGGAGGGAAGGCAGCCAGGGCACGCCCTAGGGTTGGCGGCCGCCCCCTAGGGGGCCTGCCTTGCCCTGCGCACCCCCTTTCCATGTATGCATGAAGGGGAAGAAAAGAGGGTGTGAGGGAAGGAAGTGGGAATCCTAATCCACACTTTTCTTTCCCTTCCCCCCTTTCCTTCTCCTCCTCCTATGGCCTTATAGGGCGCACCGGCCCCTTGCGGGCTGGTGTGTTCCTTCACAAGGCCCATATGGCCCATAGGATTGCCAAGGTACCCGAAACACCTTCCGGTGATCCATAAGTACCCGATACCCTCCGGAACACTTCCGGTGTCCGAATACCATCGTTCTATATAGCACTCTTTACCTCTCGACCATTTCGAGACTCCTCATCATGTCCGTGATCTCATCTGGGACTCCGAACAACATTCGGTCACCAAATCACATAACTCATATGATACAATATCGTCATCGAACGTTAAGCGTGCGGACCCTACGGGTTCGAGAACTATGTAGACATGACCGAGACACCTCTCTGGTCAATAACCAATAGCGGAACCTAGATGCTCATATTGGCTCCTACATATCTACGAAGATCTTTATCGGTCGAAACATTATGACAATATTCGTAATTCCCTTTGTCCATCGGTATATTACTTCCCGAGATTCGATCGTCTGTATCTACATACCTAGTTCAATCTCGTTACCGGCAAGTCTCTTTACTCGTTCCATAATACATCATCCTGCAACTAACTCACTAGTTATTTTACTCGCAAGGCTTCTTATGATGTGCATTACCAAGAGGGCCCAGAGGTACCTCTCCCATACTCGTAGTGAAATCCTAATCTTGATCTATGCCAACTCAACAAACATCTTCGGAGATACCTATAGAGTATCTTTATAATCACCCAGTTATGTTGTGATGTTTGATAGCACAATGCATCCCTCCGGTATCCGGGAGTTGCATAATCTCATAGTCGAAGGAATATGTATTTGACATGAAGAAAGCAATAACAATAAAACTGAATGATCATTATGCTAAGCTAACGGGTGGTTCTTGTCCATCACATCATTCTCCTAATGATCTGATCCCATTCATCAAATGACAACACATGTCTATGGTCAGGAAACTTAACCATCTTTGATTAACGAGTTAGTCTAGTAGAGGCTTACTAGGGACACGGTGTTTTGTCTATGTATCCACACATGTATTAAGTTTCCGATTCATACAATTCTAGCATGAATAATAAACATTTATCATGATATAAGGAAATATAAATTAACAACTTTATTATTGCCTCTAGGGCATATTTCCTTCAGTCTCCCACTTGCACCAGAGTCAATAATCTAGTTCATATCGCCATGTGATTTAACACCAATAGTTCACATCTTTATGTGATTAACACCCATAGTTCACATCGCCATGTGACCAACACCCAAAGGTCTTACTAGAGTCAATAATCTAGTTCACGTTGGGATGTGATTAACACCCAAACAGTACTAAGGTGTGATCATGTTTTGCTTGTGAGAGAGGTTTAGTCAATGGGTCTGCCACATTCAGATCCGTATGTATTTTGCAAATTTCGATGTCTACAATGTTCTGCATGGAGCTACCCTAGCTAATTGCTCCCATTTTCAATACGTATCCAGATTGAGACTTAGAGTCATCTGGATCAGTGTAAAAGCTTGCATCGACGTAACTCTTTACGGCGAAATCTTTATCACCTCCATAACCGAGAAATATTTCCTTAGTCCTCTAAGGATAATTTTGACCGATGTCCAGTGATCTACTCCTGCATCACTATTGTACCCCCTTGCCAAACTCATGGCAAGGTACACAATAGGTCTGGTACACAGCATGGCATACTTTATAGAACCTATGGCCGGCTGAGGCATAGGGAATGACTTTCATTCTATCTCTATCTTTTGTCGTGGTCGGGTTTTGAGTCTTACTCAACTTCACACCTTGTAACACTGGCAAGAACCCTTTCTTTGACTGATCCATTTTGAACTTCTTGAAAACTTTGTCAAGATATGTGCTTTGTGAAAGTCCTATTAAGCGTCTTGATCTATCTCTATAGATCTTGATGCCCAATATATAAGTAGCTTCACCGAGGCATTTCACTGAAAAATTCTTATTCAAGTATCCCTTTATGTTATCCAGAAATTCTATATCATTTCCAATCAATAATATGTTAGCCAAATATAGTATCAGAAATGCTACAGAGCTCCCACTCACTTTCTTGTAAATACAGGCTTCACCACAAGTTTGTATAAAACCATATGCTTTGGTCACCTTATCAAAGCATATATTCCAACTCCGAGATGCTTGCACCAGTCCATAGATGGATTGCTGGAGCTTGCACACTTTGTTAGCACCCTTAGGACCGACAAAACCTTCTAGTTGCATCATATACAACTCTTCCTTAAGAAATCCATTAAGGAATGCAGTTTTTACGTCCATTTGCCAGATTTCATAAAATGTGGCAATTACTAACATGATTTGGATAGACTTAAGCACCGCTGTGGGTGACAAAGTCTCATCGTAGTCAACTCCTTGAACTTGTCAAAAAACCTTTTGCGACAAGTCGAGCTTTGTAGATAGTGACATTACTATCAGCGTCAGTCTTCCTCTTGAAGATCCATTTATTCTCAATGGCTTACCGATCATCGGGCAGTCCACCAAAGTCCTCACTTTGTTCTTATACATGGATCCTATCTCAGATTTCATGGCCTCAAGACATTCATCGGAATCTGAGCTCATCATAGCTTCTTCATAGTTCGTAGGTTCGCCATGGTCTAGTAACATAACTTCTAGAACAGGATTACTGTACCACTCTGGTGCGGAATGTGCTTTGTTTGACCTACGAGGTCCAGTAGTAACTTGATCTGAAGTTTCATGATCATCATCATTAGCTTCCTCTCTAGTTGGTGTAGGCATCACAGGAACGGATTTCTCTGATGTGCTACTTTCCAATTCGGGAGAGGGTACAATTACCTTATCAAGTTCTATTTTCCTCCCACTCACTTCTTTCGAGAGAAACCCCTTCTATAGAAATGTTCCATTCTTGGCAACAAAGATCTTGCCTTCGGATCTATGGTAGAAGGTGTACCCAATTGTTTTCTCAGGGTATCCTATGAAGATATACTTCTCCGATTTGGGTTCGAGCTTATCAGGCTGAAGTCTTTTGACATAAGTGTCGCAACCCCAAAATTTAAGAAACAACAGCTTAGGTTTCTTGCAAAACCAAAGTTCATACGGTGTCGTCTCAACGGATTTAGACGGTGCCCTATTTAATGTAAATGCAGTTGTCTCTAATGCATAACCCCAAAACGATAGTGGTAAATCGGTAAGAGACATCATAGATCGCACCATATCTAATAAAGTACGGTTACGACTTTCGAACACACCATTAAGGTGTGGTGTTCCAGGTGGCGTGAGTTGTGAAACTATTCCACATTGTTTTAAATGAAGGCCAAACTCGTAACTCAAATATTCGCCTCCGCGATCAGATCGTAAAACTTTATTTTCTTGTTACGGTGATTCTCCACTTCACTCTGAAATTCTTTGAACTTTTCAAATGTTGCAGACTTTGCGTTTCATTAAGTAGATATACCTATATCTGCTGAAATCATCTTTGAAGGTAAGAAAATAAAGATACCCGCCGCATGCTTCAACACTCATCGGACCGCATATATCGATATGTATTATATCCAATAAGTCATCAGCTCGCTCCATTGTTCCGGAGAACGGAGTTTTAGTCATCTTGCCCATGAGGCATGGTTCGCAAGTATCAAATGATTCATAATCAAGTGATTCCAAAAGCCCATCTGCATGGAGTTTCTTCATGCGCTTTAACCAATATGACCTAAACGGCAGTGCACAAGTATGTTGCACTATCATTATCAACTTTGCATCTTTTGGCATCAATATTATGAATATGTGTATCACTACAATCGAGATTAAATAAACCATTTATATTGAGTGTAATAGAAGGTTTTATTCATGTAAACAGAACAACAATTATTCTTTGACTTAAATGAATAGCAGTATTGCAATAAACATGATCCAATCATATTCATGCTCAACGTGAACACCAAATAACATTTATTTTAGGTTCAACACTAATCCCGAAGGTAAAGGGAGTGTGGATGGTGATCTTATCAACCTTGGAATTACTTCCAACACACATCGTCACTTCATCATTAACTAGTCTCTGTTCATTCTGCAACTCCTATTTCGAGTTACAAATCTTAGCAACTGAACCGGTATCAAATACCCAGGGGCTACTATGAACACTAGTAAAGTAGACATCAATAACATATATATCAAATATACCTTTGTTCACTTTGCCATCCTTCTTATCCGCCAAGTTTTTTTGGGTAGTTCTGCTTCCAGTGACCATTTCCTTTGCAGTAGAAGCACTTAGTTTTAGGTTTGGGTCTAGCTTTGGGCTTCTTCACGGGAGTGGCAACTTGCTTGCCATTCTTCTTGAAGTTCCCTTTCTTTTCCTTGCCCTTTTTCTTGAAACTAGTGGTCTTGTTAACCATCAACATTTGATGCTATTTCTTAATTCTACCTTCACCGATTTTAGTATCGTGAAGAGCTTGGGAATCGTTTTCGCCATCCCTTGCATATTATAGTTCATCACGAAGTTCTAGTAGTTTGGTGATATTGACTAGAGAACTTTGTCAATCACTATCTTATCTGGAAGATTAACTCCCACTTGATTCAAGCGATTGTAGTACCCAGACATTCTGAGCACATGCTCACTGGCTGAGCTATTCCCCCCATTTTGTAGGCAAAGTACTTGTCAGAGGTCTCATACCTCTCGACACGGGCATGAGTCTGAAATACCAATTTTAGCTCTTGGAACATCCCATATGCTCTGTGGCGTTCAAAACGGTTTTTGAAGTCCCGGTTCTAAGTCGTAAAGCATGATGCACTAAACTATCAAGTAGTCATCAAATTGAGCTTGCCAAACGTTCATAACATCTGCATCTGCTCCTGCAAATAGGTCTGTCACCTAGCGGTGCATCAAGAACATAATTCTTCTATGGAACAGTGAGGATGATCCTTAGATCATGGACCCAGTCCGCATCATTGCTACTATCATTTTTCAATTTTCTCTAGGAACATATCAAAAATATATAAGAGCTATATCCGAGCTATTGATCTACAACATAGATATGCAAATACTATCAAGACTAAGTTCATGATAAATTAAGTTCAATTAATCAAATTACTTAAGAACTCCCACTTAGATAGACATCCCTGAAGTCATCTAAATGATACATGATCCAAATCAACTAAACCATGTCTGATCATCACGTGAGATGGAGTAGTCATCAATGGTGAACATCTCCATGTTGATCATATCTACTATATGATTTACGTTCGACCTTTCGGTCTCCAGTGTTCCGAGGCCATGTCTATACATCTCAGGCTCATCAAGTTTAACCCGAGTATTCTGCATGTGCAAAACTATCTTGCACCTGTTGTATTTGAACGTAGAGTCCATCACACCTGATCATCACGTGGTGTCTCAACACGATGATCTGTCGCAACTGTGCATACTCAGGGAGAACACTTATACCTTGAAATTTTAGTTAAGGGATCATCTTATAATGCTACCGCCATACTAAGCAAAATAAGATGCATAAAAGATAAACATCACATGCAATCAAAATATGTGACATGATATGGCCATCATCATCTTGTGCTTTTGATCTCCATCTCCAAAGCATCATCATGATCTCCATCGTGACCATCTCGACACCTTGATCTCCATCGTAGCGTCGTGGTCGTATCTCCAACTATTTCTTCTACAACTATCGCTAATGCATAGTGATAAAGTAAAGCAATTACATGGCGTTTGCATTTCATACAATAAAGAGACAACCATAAGGCTTCTGCCGGTTGCCGATAACTTTTAGAAAACATGATCATATCATACAACAACGTTTCTCACATCATGTGTTGACCATATCACATCACAACATGCCCTGCAAAAACAAGTTAGACGTCCTCTACTTTGTTGTTGGAAGTTTTACGTGGCTGTTATGGGATTCTAGCAAGAACCCTTCTCACCTACGCATCAAAACCACAACGGTGATTTATCAAGTTTGTCGTTTTAACCTTCAACAAGGACCGACCGTAGTCAAATTCGATTAACCTAAAGTAGGAAAAACAGACACCCGACAGCCACCTTTACGCAAACTAGTTACATGTCTGTCGTTGGAACCGGTCTCATGGACGTGGTCATGTAAGATTGGTCCGGGCCGCTTCATCCAACAATACTGTCGAATCAAAACAAGACATTGGTGGTAAGCAGTATGACGATCACCGCCCACAACTCTTTGTGTTCTACTCGTGCAGATCATCTACACATAGACCTGGCTCAGATGCCACTGTTGGGAAACGTAGCATGCAATTTCAAAAAAAATCCTACGCTCACGCAAGATCTATCTAGGAGATGCATAACAATGAGGGGGGGAGTGTGTCTACGAGCGGAAGCGTTTGACAACGCGGTTGATGTAGTTAAACTTCTTCTAGCTCCGATCGATCAAGCACCGAACGTATGACACCTCCGAGTTCTGCACATGTTTAGCGCGATGGCGTCCCTTGCCTTCTTGATCCAGCAAGGTGTCGAGGAAGAAGATGAGTTCCGTCAGCACAACGGCGTGGTGACGGTGATGGTGAAGTGATCCGCGCAGGGCTTCACTTAAGCACCAGGAAGATATGACCGGAGGCATAAACTGTGGAGGGGGATGCCGCACATGGCTAACAATTGTTGGTGTGTCCTTACGAGTCTCCCCCTCCCCACATATATATAGGTGGGAGGGGAGGGGAGGCATCCAGGGCGCGCCCTAGGGTTGGCCGCCGCCCCCTAGGGGCCCTGTCTTGCCCTGCGCCCCCTGTCATGGTTCTAAGTCTGACAGTAGAAAGGGGGGTAGGCATGGAGAGGCAAGATCTTAGCTATGACGAAGATGTACACACGAGGTTTTACGAGTTCAGGCCCTTCTCGGAGGAAGTAACAACCCTACGTCTCGGTGCCCGGAGGCGGTCGATTGGATTATGTGTGTTGTGTTACAGGGGGTGCCCCCTTGTCCCAGAGGAGGGGGGTGGCTTATATAGAGTGCGCCAGGACCCCAGCCCACCTCCATTACAAGGAGCTTAATGTACATAAAGTAAGGGTGTTACTGGTAACGACAGTCTTAAATACTCTTAATGCTCATGAAGACTAAGGAGTGAATGCCCGGCCGTTGTGCGTTCTTCCGACTCCTGGTCTTCGATGTAGTCGAGTCATTCCCCATATGGTCGAGTGAAAGTGGGGAATAACGGTCGAGTGATTATACTGTCGGGTGGATTCTTGGTGTTCTTATCTTCTGGGGTAGTGACCTTGGGTAGGATGTATAGGTCAGGCCTATGACCCTACCCCAGGTCTGTATCCTCATCAATAGGCCCCGAATGGATTAAGGTGCGAGTGCAAAATAGGTTGAAATTGAACTTGTCCTGAGCTTTGGGATCTCACGAGTGCTTTCTGCAAGTCTGAGCGCCCGCGTCGATGTTTAGTGTCGACTCAGTCGCCTTGATCCATTCAGTGGACAGTCGAGTGAACTGTCGATCTTATGTGCCGAGTGTCCTGTTGGAGCGCGGGATCCTGGGCGCGATTGCCTGGAGTGTATCCCGGATTCCGCGGGATACGAAATTTCGGGGAAGCGCGCCAGATGGGGAGTGCCGAAGCGGGCGGAGCGGATAAACGGTGATTCCTCGATTCTTGCGCCGCCTTTTTTGCCACGTACGCTGCGCGCGACTGTTGCGGGATTTGACGGGATCGCCTGGTCCCATGCGTCAGTTGTCGGTGTCAAAACCGGTGGATCTCGGGTAGGGGGTCCCGATCTGTGTGTCAAGGCTGATGGTAACAGGAAGCAAGGGACACAGATGTTTACCCAGGTTCGGGCCCTCTCGATGGAGGTAAAACCCTACTTCCTGCTTGATTAATATTGATGATATGGGTAGTACAAGAGTAGATCTACCACGAGATCGTAGAGGCTAAACCCTAAGAGCTAGCCTATGATGGTATGATTGTAATTGTGATCGGCATTCTAAGGACCAACCTCTCCGGTTTATATAGACACCGGAGAGGGCTAGGGTTTACATGGAGTCGGTTACAAGAAAGGAAACACAATATCCGGATCGCCAAGCTTGCCTTCCACGCAAAGGAGAGTCCCATCCGGACACGGGCCGAAGTCTTGAGTCTTGTATCTTCACGCTTCAATAGTCCAGACGTTGTACACAGTCCGGCTGTCCGGATACCCCCTAATCCAGGACTCCCTTAGTAGTCCCTGAACCAGGCTTCAATGACGATGAGTCCGGCGCGCAGTATTGTCTTCGGCATTGCAAGGCGGGTTCCTCCTCCGAATACTCCAAAGTAATTATTGAACACTTGGATCATGTCCGGATCCACAAAATGGTCTTCATGTGCCACTATAGAGAGAATGATATTTCACAAATGCAATCTGCTGACAACTTTTTCTGATGACGTGACATGTTATTATGGTCGGATCATCATTCAAACCATTTTCCCACAACCAGCTACAACGCATATTACGAGGCGGTTTCTTTGACACGTCTTGTCAAAGCAGAGATCGTGTCCCCTTGTCACGGGATTCTCATCAATACGAGTATGGATAACCCCACCACACCATCAATCGTGGCGCTTGGGAAGCAAGTGATTCCCAACGGGCAAGTGGGGAGGCGCGCCGCTTTCGCCGCCTCTATAAAGGGACAAGATTTCCTCATTTTTACCCACGCCTCCTTTCTCCCTTGCCCACTCTTGCCCCCTTGAGCTCCAGCGCCCAAGCCCAAGTCTTCTCCACACAGCTAAACATGTCCGGAGCAGGAGGCAAGTGGGTGGCTTCCACCGTCAAGGAGAAGCACGCCACCAATCTTCGGGCGGCCGAATACTTGGCCGCAGACATAGCACACCGGCTACCGGACGCCGGGCAGGTCATTCCGACCCCAGGACCCCATGAGAGGGTCGTGTTTGTTGCCCACTTCATCCGTGGACTGGGATTCCCACTTCATCCCTTCGTCCGCGGGCTTATGTTCTACTACGGGCTAGATTTCCATGATCTAGCCCCAAATTTCATCCTCAACATCTCGGCATTCATCATCGTATGTGAGGCCTTCCTCCCATCCGGCCTCACTTTGACATGTGGCTGCAAACCTTCTGCGTGAAGCCGAAGATTGTAAGCCGCCAGCAAGCGGAGTGCGGAGGAGCCATGGTGGGCAAGATGCCTAATGTCACCTGGCTGGACGGCTCCTTTGCGGAGACCGTAAAAGGATGGCAATCGGGGTGGTTCTACATCACTGAGCCGCGTGGCGCCAACTGGGCGGTGGCCCCCGAATTCAGATCTGGAGCCCCCATGCGGCTCACCTCCTGGGAAAGGAAGGGCCTGTCCTGAGGCGAATCTACGGAGCTGACCGGACTCTAGACCTGCATCAAGAGCATGAAGGACAAGAACATCAAGCTTGTCAATGTGATCCAGGTCATGCTCATTCGCCGGATTCTGCCATGCCAAAGGCGGGCACTCAATCTGTGGGAGTTCGTCCCGGTCGAACACTAGGCGCTCGGGAAGCTCTACGACATGACGCACAAAGGCGCATGGAAGGTGTTGTTCAAGGCCTCCGAAGTACCTCCTCCCATATCCGAGGACCGCGGGCTTCACGCCGCGCGGGCTCCTAGTCAGGTGAGTTCTCAGACTACCACCGGATTCGGTTCTTCCCAATATATTCATGAGAGAGCCTTAAGTAGTCATGCACATTTGTTCAGGATTATGTGGAGACAGCGGAGCAGGTTTACTGTCTGGCTCCGTTGCCAGAAGGCCCAGCTGACGCTCTCCTGACGGAGATGCTAGTCCTGGCATCATACAAGGTGCCGAAGAAGAAGGCCGAAAAGAAGGCCCCGGGGACCCGAAAGGGTCTCCGGCGTAAGGTTATGCCAGAAGCCCCATCCGAAGACGACGAGGCACACTCCTCCCACGAAGGGGAGGAGGAATAAGAAGAGACGCCCCATCCGGAAAGGATGAGGGGCCCGGGGAGGCGGACCAGGGGGCCGGAAAAGGCCCTCGTCGTAAGGCCGTCATACCCCTGTCGTCTGATGACGACGAGACAGATTCCTCCCGCGGAGGCGGGGGGGATCAGGAAGAAATTCTACCTCCCCGCACTGGGGGGAGAAGAAGAGGAAAGCCGCCCCAAAAGGGGAGGCTGGGGCGTCCAAGAAGGGGAAGGTGTCCCTTCCGTACTCCGCCACGACCGCTCTCAGCGAGGAGGGGTGGCTGCCCAGGGGGAAGCCCCCAATGCGATTGTAAGTGTCCGCACTCCATTATAACTTCACTCTATAGCTTTTGTTTAACGCCGAACATATGTGTAGTCTGGCCAGGGATCACCCAGAGGTATCTTCCTCCGGGTCCCTGAGCAATTCGGAGATGAATTCGCTTCTAACAGCCACTACTCCTCAGCCCGCGGATGACACGAAGGTGTTGTCCCGGAGGCTCCCAGAGCGGGGGAAGGTGACTCTGGAGACGCCCCGAGGCGGGGTCCAAGATGTCGGACATGCAGGGTTCAAGATCCCCGCGGATCGTGTCGATGAGAGCCACGGTAGGCCGGGCTCTCAGCCGAACACTGTCCCGGAACCTTCAATGGTTCCGAACTTAGGCGGACATCCCCTCGTTAGGGAGGGTGAGCCGTCTGCATCAAGGACTTCCATTGCGCACGAGGCGCCGGATTGTCTGCTGGAAGCGCTTCCATGGACGAAGAGCACCGTACACTTATGAGTTCGGTGATTCAGAAGGTTTCGTCCGCCAAGAGGAGACTAACTGAAGCTTGCACCAGCCTCTTGACAGGCTTTGAGGTAAGTAAGAAATATGTGTAAAATTACCACCTGATAGGTAGTAGCCCCTGATACTCTTTTTGGTGTTCGGAAAGAAAAGCCAAAGAGGGTCAATTATAATCCGCAGGAGTCTAATAATAATTATTCGTGTGAATAAGTAGGTTGTGCTGCTTGCTGCTGCTGCCCGTACTGCCGAGGTTGCCAAACTGAAGCGGGACCTGGAGAAGGCGCAGGGAAAGCTCGGCCTCGCGAAGAGGCAGCTCGAGGAGAACAAGGGTAAGTGATTCCCCTCTCTTATGTATTTGAGGGTAGACAAAATTGGCTAGTCTAACGCCAAAGTGTCGTGACTGTGTAACAGGGGCCGCCACCGAAGTGGTGTCCCTGAAGAAAGCGATGTCCGAGGCCGCAGACAAAGCGGCCTTGGAATGCAAGGAGTGCCAAAAGCAGAGTGCTAGAGTGGCCGAGGTACAGCAAGAGCTCCGGGACCTTGGCAAGAAGTACGAGTCCGTCGAGCATGATCTGAAGATGAAAGAGGCCGAGCTTGTGAAGGCCCTTGTGAGTTTGAAAGACGCCAAGGCCGAAGCCAAGAAGGCACAGCAGGAGATCCAGGAGGCCAAATAGATAGCAGCGGGTAAGAAGTTCTTTATGCAAAGCAAACATGTGAAGGAGGCGTTTCTTTTACTTACTCGAATTCGAAGCTCTCCAGGGGTATTCACAGATCTGCCATGCAGCGTATCAGACGATGCGGAGTTCTACCGTGCCCGGGAGGGGAGCTCAACGGAGAAGCTGTTCTGGTCCCAGTATGCTGGGGCCGAACATCCGATGCCTCTGAGTGACCAACTGAAGCAGTTGGTCAAACTCCACAGGGCGGCCGAACTGGCTATGAAAGATTTCATAGTCCGGTTATGGCCTGGTGAGCTCTTGCCCAGTAGCTACTTTGGCTTGATCAAGCGGATGGTGGATGCCTGTCCGCGGCTTGAAGTGATCAAGCGATCCGCTTGTTGGGGAACGTAGTAATTTCAAAATTTTCCTACGCACATGCAAGATCATGGTGATGGCATAGCAACGAGAGGGGGAGTGTATCTTCATACCCTTGAAGATCGCTAAGCGGAAGCGTTTATCAACGCGGTTGATGTAGTCGTATGTCTTCACGATCTGACCGATCCAAGTACCGAACGCACGGCACCTCCGAGTTCTGCACACGTTCAGCTCGATGACGTCCTCGCCTTCTCGATCCAGCAAGACGGGCGAAGTAGTAGATGAGTTCCGGCAGCACGACGGCGTGGTGACGGTGTTGGTGAAGAACAATCTCCGCAGGGCTTCGCCTAAGCACTACGGAAACTATGACGGAGGATAGACTAGAGGGGACGGGGTTGCCAGCACACAGCTTGGTGTTTCTTGATCTCTATTTGGTGCTAGCCCTACCCCTCTATTTATATGTTGAGCCTTGGGGTCGAAACTTGGAGTAAAAGCCTCCACAAAGTCGGTTTCACCCGAAAGGCAAGAGTCCTTCTCGGACTCCAGGGCCAGACGCCAGGGTTCCCGGCGTCTGGACCCACACGCCAGGGACCCTGGCGTCTGGCCCCTGGACTCCGCAAAACTTCCTTTTGCGCTTTCCAAAAACCTTGTGGGCTTTCCCCTTTGGCCCAAATAACGTGTTCTCGTACCCAAACATTTCGGGAAACATCCGGAACCCCTTTCGGTGAATTCCGGAACCCTTTCGGGGATCAAACACTATTATCCCATATATCAAACTTTATCTTCGGACCATTCCAGAGTTCCTCGTCATGTCCATGATCTCATCCGGGACTCCGAACAACATTCGGTTACCAACATACATAACTCATATAATACTATATAGTCAACGAAACATTAAGCGCGGGGACCCTAGGGTTCGAGAACTATGTAGACATGACCGAGACACGTTTTCGGTCAATAACCAATAGCGGGACCTGGATGCCCATATTGGCTCCCACATATTCTACGAAGATCTTTATCGGTCAAACCGCATAACAACATACGTTGTTCCCTTTGTCATCGGTATGTTACTTGCCCGAGATTCGATCGTCGGTATCTCAATACCTAGTTCAATCTCATTACCGGCAAGTCTCTTTACTCGTTCCATAATACATCATCCCGCAACTAACTCATTAGTTGCAATGCTTGCAAGGCTTTAAGTGATGTGCATTACCGAGTGGGCCCAGAGATACCTCTCCGACATTCGGAGTGACAAATCCTAATCTCGAAATACGCCAACCCAACAAGTACCTTTGGAGACACCTGTAGAGCACCTTTATAATCACCCAGTTACGTTGTGACGTTTGGTAGCACACAAAGTGTTCCTCCGGTAAACGGGAGTTGCATAATCTCATAGTCATAGGAACATGTATAAGTCATGAAGAAAGCAATAGCAACATACTAAACGATCGGGTGCTAAGCTAACGGAATGGGTCATGTCAATCAGATCATTCAACTAATGATGTGATCCCGTTAATCAAATACCAACTCTTTTTCCATGGTTAGGAAACATAACCATCTTTGATTAACACGCTAGTCAAGTAGAGGCATACTAGTGACACTCTGTTTGTCTATGTATTCACACATGTATTACGTTTCCGGTTAATACAATTCTAGCATGAATAATAAACATTTATCATGAAATAAGGAAATAAATAATAACTTTATTATTGCCTCTAGGGCATATTTCCTTCAGTCTCCCACTTGCACTAGAGTCAATAATCTAGATCACATCACCATGTGATTAACATCGATAGTTCACATCATCATCTGATTAACACCCATAGTTCACATCGCCATGTGACCAACACCCAAAGGGTTTACTAGATTCAGTAATCTAGTTCACATCGCTATGTGATTAACACCCAAAGAGTACTAAGGTGTGATCATGTTTTTCTTGTGAGAGAATCTCAGTCAACGGGTCTTTCACATTCAGATCCGTTATGTATTTTGCAATTTTCTATGTCTACAATGCTCTGCATGGAGCTACTCTAGCTAATTGCTCCCACTTTCAATATGTATCTAGATCGAGACTTAGAGTCATCTAGATCGGTGTCAAAAACTTGCATCGACGTAACCCTTTACGACGAACCTTTTGTCACTTCCATAATCGAGAAACATATCCTTATTCCACTAAGGATAATTTTGACCGTTGTCCAGTGATCTACTCCTAGATCACTATTGTACTCCCTTGCCAAACTCAGTGTAGGGTATACAATAGATCTGGTACATAGCATGGCATACTTTATAGAACCTATGGCCAAGGCATAGGGAATGACTTTCATTCTCTTTCTATCTTCTGCCGTGGTCGGGTTTTGAGTCTTACTCAATTTCACACCTTGTAACACAGGCAAGAACTCTTTCTTTGACTGTTCCATTTTGAACTACTTCAAAATCTTGTCAAGGTATGTACTCATTGAAAAAAACTTATCAAGTGTCTTGATCTATCTCTATAGATCTTGATGCTCAATATGTAAGCAGCTTCACCGAGGTCTTTCTTTGAAAAACTTCTTTCAAACACTCCTTTATGCTTTGCAGAATAATTCTATATTATTTCCGATCAACAATATGTCATTCACATATACTTATCAGAAATGCTGTAGTGCTCCCACTCACTTTCTTGTAAATACAGGCTTCACCGTAAGTCTGTACAAAACTATATGCTTTGATCAACTTATCAAAGTGTATATTCCAACTCTGAGATGCTTGCACCAGTCCATTGATGGATCGCTGGAGCTTGCACATTTTGTTAGCACCTTTCGGATCGACAAAACATTCTGGTTGCATCATATACAACTCTTCTTTAATAAATCCATTAAGGAATGCAGTTTTGACATCCATTTGCCAGATTTCATAAAATGTGGCAATTGCTAACATGATTCGGACAGAGTCTTAAGCATAGATACGAGTGAAAAACTCTCATCGTAGTCAACACCTTGAACTTGTCGAAAACCTTTTGCGACAATTCTAGCTTTGTAGATAGTAACACTATCAGCGTCCGTCTTCCTCTTGAAGATCCATTTAATCTCATTGTCTCGCTGATCATTGGGCAAGTCAATCAAAGTCCATACTTTGTTTTCATACATGGATCTTATCTCAGATCTCATGGCCTCAAGCCATTTTGTGGAATCTGGGCTCACCATCGCTTCTTCATAGTTCGTAGGTTCGTCATGGTCTTGTAACATAACTTCCAGAATAGGATTACCATACCACTTTGGTGCGGATCTTACTCTGGAAGACCTACGAGGTTCTGTAGTAACTTAATCTGAAGTTTCATGATCATCATCATTAACTTTCTCACTAATTGGTGTAGTAGTCACATGAACAGATTTCTGTGATGAACTACTTTCAAATAAGGGAGCAGGTACAGTTACCTCATCAAGTTCTACTTTCCTCCCACTCACTTCTTTCGAGAGAAACTTCTTCTCTAGAAAAGATCCATCTTAGCAACGAATAACTTGCCTTCGGATCTGTGATAGAAGGTGTACCCAATAGTTACCTTTGGGTATTCTATGAAGACGCACTTCTCCGATTTGGGTTCGAGCTTATCAGGTTGAAAACCTTTTTCATATAAGCATCGCAACTCCAAGCTTTAAGAAACGACAACTTTGGTTTCTTGCCAAACCACAGTTCACAAGGCGTCATCTCAACGGATTTTGATGGTGCCCAATTTAAAGTGAATGCAGCTGTCTCTAATGCATAGCCCCAAAACGATAGTGGTAAATTGATAAGAGACATCATAAATCGCACCATATCAAGTAAAGTACGATTACGACATTTGGACACACCATTACATTGTGGTGTTCCAGGTGGCATGAGTTTGTGAAACTATTCCACATTGTTTTAATTAAAGACCAAACTCGTAACTCAAATATTTGTCTCTGCGATCAGATCGTAGAAACCTTATTTTCTTGTCACGATGATTTTCCACTTAACTCTGTGATTCTTTGAACTTTTCAAATGTTCCAGACTTATGTTTCATCAAGTAGATATACCCATATCTGCTCAAATCATCTGTGAAGGTCAGAAAAATAACGATACTCTCCGTGAGCCTTAACACTCATCGGACTGCATACATCAGTATGTATTATTTCCAATAAGTCAGTTGCTCGCTCCATTGTTCTGGAGAACGGAGTCTTAGTCATCTTGCCCATGAGGCATGGTTCACAAGCATCAAGCGATTCATAATCAAGTGATTCAAAAAGTCCATCAGCATGGAGTTTCTTCATGCGCTTTACACCAATATGACCTAAACGGCAGTGCCACAAATAAGTTGCACTATCATTATTAACTTTGCATCTTTTGGTTTCAATATTATGAATATGTGTATCACTACGATCGAGATCCAACGAACCATTTTCATTGGGTGTTTAACCATATAAGGTTTTATTCATGTAAACAGAACAACAATTTATTCTCTTACTTAAATGAATAACCGTATTGCAATAAATATGATCAAATCATATTCATGCTCAACGCAAACACCAAATAACACTTATTTAGTTTCAACACTAATCCCGAAAGTATAGGGAGTGTGTGATGATGATCATATCAATCTTGGAACTACTTCCAACACACATCGTCACCTCACCCTCAACTAGTTTCTATTTATTATGCAACTCCCGTTTCGAGTTACTACTCTTAGTAACTGAACCAGTATCAAATACCAAGGGGTTACTATAAACACTAGTAAAGTACACATCAATAACATGTATATCAAATATACTTATGTTCACTTTGCCATCCTTCTTATCCGCCAAATACTTGGGGTAGTTCCACTTCCAGTGACCAGTCCCTTTGCAGTAGAATCACTTAGTCTTAGGCTTAGGTCCATACTTGGGCTTCTTCACTTGAGCAGCAACTTGCTTGCTGTTCTTCTTGAAGTTCCCCTTCTTCCCTTTGCCCTTTTTCTTGAAACTAGTGATCTTGTCCACCATCAACACTTTGATGTTTTTCTTTGATTTCTACCTTCCCCGATTTTTGCATCGCGAAGAGCTTGGGAATTGTTTTCATCATCCCTTGCATATTATAGTTCATCACGAAGTTCTACTAACTTGGTGGTGGTGACTAGAGAATTCTGTCAATCACTATCTTATCTGGAAGATTAACTCCCACTTGATTCAAGCGATTGTAGTACCCAGACAATCTGAGCACATGCTCACTAGTTGAGCGATTCTCCTCCATCTTTTAGCTATAGAACTTGTTGGAGACTTCATATCTTTCAACTCGGGTATTTGCTTGAAATATTAACTTCAACTCCTGGAACATCTCATATGGTCCATGACGTTCAAAACGTCTTTGAAGTCCCGATTCTAAGCTGTTAAGTATGGTGCACTAAACTATCAAGTAGTCATCATATTGAGCTAGCCAAACGTTCATAACGTCTACATTTGCTCCTGCAATAGGTCTGTCACCTAGCGATGCATCAAGGACATAATTCTTCTGCGCACCAATGAGGATAAACCTCAGATCACGGATCCAATCCGCATCATTGCTACTAACATTTTTCAACACAATTTTCTCTAGGAACATATCAAAATAAACATATGAAAGCAACATTGCAAGCTATTGATCTTACAACATAATTTGCAAAATACTACCAGGACTAAGTTCATGATAAATTTAAGTTCAATTAATCATATTACTTAAGAACTCCCACTTAGATAGACATCCCTCTTCTCCTCTAAGTGATCACGTGATCCAAATCAACTAAACCATAACCAATCATCACGTGAGATGGAGTAGTTTTCAATGGTGAACATCACTATGTTGATCATATCTACTATATGATTCACGCTCGACCTTTCGGTCTCCGTGTTCTGAGGCCATATCTGCATATGCTAGGCTCGTCAAGTTTAACCTGAGTATTCCGCGTGTGCAAAACTGGCTTGCACCCGTTGTAGATGGACGTAGAGCTTATCACACCCGATCATCACGTGGTGTCTGGGCACGACGAACTTTGGCAACAGTGCATACTCAGGGAGAACACTTCTTGATAATTAGTGAGAGATCGTCTTAAAATGCTACCGTCAATCAAAGCAAGATAAGATGCATAAAGGATAAACATCACATGCAATCAATATAAGTGATATGATATGGCCATCATCATCTTGTGCTTGTGATCTCCATCTCCGAAGCACCGTCGTGATCACCATCGTCACCGGCGCGACACCTTGATCTCCATCGTAGCATCGTCGTCGTTACGCCATCTATTGCTTCTACGACTATCGCTACCGCTTAGTGATAAAGTAAAGCAATTACAGGGCGTTTGCATTTCATACAATAAAGCGACAACCATATGGCTCCTGCCAGTTGCCAATAACTTCGGTTACAAAACATGATCATCTCATACAATAAAATATAGCATCACGTCTCGACCATATCACATCACAACATGCCCTGCAAAAACAAGTTAGACGTCCTCTACTTTGTTGTTGCAAATTTTACGTGGCTGCTATGGGCTGAGCAAGAACCGTTCTTACCTACGCATCAAAACCACAACGATAGTTCGTCAAGTTAGTGATGTTTTAACCTTCGCAAGGACCGGGCGTAGCCACACTCGGTTCAACTAAAGTGAGAGAGACAAACACCCGCCAGCCACCTTTAAGCACGAGTGCTCATAACGGTGAAACCAGTCTCGCATAAGCGTACGCGTAATGTCGGTCTAGGCCGCTTCATCTCACAATACCGCCGAACCAAAGTATGACATGCTGGTAAGTAGTATGACTTGTATCGCCCACAACTCACTTGTGTTCTACTCGTGCATATGACATCTACGCATAAAACCAGGCTCGGATGCCACTGTTGGGGAATGTAGTAATTTCAAAGTTTTCCTACGCACATGCAAGATCATGGTGATGGCATAGCAACGAGAGGGGGAGTGTATCTTCATACCCTTGAAGATCGCTAAGCGGAAGCGTTTATCAACGCGGTTGATGTAGTCGTACGTCTTCACGATCCAACCGATCCAAGTACCGAACGCACGGCACCTCCGAGTTCTGCACACGTTCAGCTCGATGACGTCCTCGCCTTCTCGATCCAGCAAGACGGGCGAAGTAGTAGATGAGTTCCGGCAGCACGGCGGCGTGGTGATGGTGTTGGTGAAGAACAATCTCCGCAGGGCTTCACCTAAGAACTACGGAAACTATGACGGAGGATAAACTAGAGGGGACGGGGTTGCCGGCACACGGCTTGGTGTTTCTTGATGTCTCTTTGGTGCTAGCCCTACCCCTCTATTTATATGTTGAGCCTTGGGGTCGAAACTTGGAGTAAAAGCCTCCACAAAGTCGGTTTCACCCGAAAGGCAAGAGTCCTTCTCGGACTCCAGGGCCAGACGCCAGGGTTCCCGGCGTCTGGACCCACCCTGGCATCTGGCCCCTGGACTCCGCAAAACTTCCTTTTGCGCTTTCCAAAAACCTTGTGGGCTTTCCCCTTTGGCCCAAATAACGTGTTCTCGTACCCAAACATTTCGGGAAACATCCGGAACCCCTTCCGGTGAATTCCGGAACCCTTCCGGAGATCAAACACTATTATCCCATATATCAAACTTTATCTCGGACCATTCCGGAGTTCCTCGTCATGTCCATGATCTCATCCGGGACTCCGAACAACATTCGGTTACCAACATACATAACTCATATAATACTATATCGTCAACGAAACGTTAAGCGTGCGGACCCTACGGGTTCAAGAACTATGTAGACATGACCGAGACACGTTTCCGGTCAATAACCAATAGCGGGACCTGGATGCCCATATTGGCTCCCACATATTCTACGAAGATCTTTATCGGTCAAACCGCATAACAACATACGTTGTTCCCTTTGTCATCGATATGTTACTTGCCCGAGATTCGATCGTCGGTATCTCAATACCTAGTTCAATCTCGTTACCGGCAAGTCTCTTTACTCATTCCATAATACATCATCCCGCAACTAACTCATTAGTTGCAATGCTTGCAAGGCTTTAAGTGATGTGCATTACCGAGTGGGCCCAGAGATACCTCTCCGACATTCGGAGTGACAAATCCTAATCTCGAAATACGCCAACCCAACAAGTACCTTTGGAGACACCTGTAGAGCACCTTTATAATCACCCAGTTACGTTGTGACGTTTGGTAGCACACAAAGTGTTCCTCCGGTAAACGGGAGTTGCATAATCTCATAGTCATAGGAACAGGTATAAGTCATGAAGAAAGCAATAGCAACATACTAAACGATCGGGTGCTAAGCTAACGGAATGGGTCATGTCAATCAGATCATTCAACTAATGATGTGATCCCGTTAATCAAATAACAACTCTTTGTCCATGGTTAGGAAACATAACCATCTTTGATTAACAGTCTAGTCAAGTAGAGGCATACTAGTGACACTCTGTTTGTCTATGTATTCACACATGTATTATGTTTCCGGTTAATACAATTCTAGCATGAATAATAAACATTTATCATGAAATAAGGAAATAAATAATAACTTTATTATTGCCTCTAGGGCATATTTCCTTCACCGCTTGCATCGAGGGTGCCCGTCGGGCCTTTGCCCGCGTCAAGGTGCATTGGGGCAAGCTGGATGTGGAGAAGCTGGTCAAGGACGGGCCGCCGGAGGGCAAGGCGCATCGCCATCCCGAGATGTACTATGATGGCGTTATGAAGGGTGCTCGTCTCGTGGCTGATGAATGTACCAAGGACAAGATCTTTGACTAAATGTACCTCTGCCATTGTTGTAATTTTATGGACAAATTTACATGTGCTATGTAGCACTTGTTTGATTTAAAATATTACCTTTTGTGCGGTTGTTTATAAAATTCTGAAAGTAGGCCAGTCGTCGGCTTCCGCCCCCACGTAACTAGTACTGGGGTGTTCGTGGAAAACCCGGACACTCTTTATCCAAATGTTTGGTCCCTTAAGGAGGTGTCCGGCGCAGCGAACAAGGAAATCATACTATGCGGCTTTATAACTTTCACTTAGCCATAGAAGTCTACAATTTTAAATTTCGGCGAAGCCCCTAGAATCCGAAAGGCCGAATTGGGGCGCTATACACGCCTAGATCAGACAAAGCCGATTTATCGCCTAAAGCGGAAAATCTTGAAGGATTTTAAGACCTCTCGAACAGCGACCAGCTCTCGCCACATCATGCCGGTCAGTTTTTGGCTTTCTCTACTGAGGTGCTCGTCCGGAAGAACCGGGACACAATGGCAGTAGTTCTCCCTGCGCTACCTTAGCTGATATAACGAAACGTAAGGCACCAAAACAAGGGGGCCGGGCTATCCCAACTATAGACCCAAGACATGATTCGGAGCTGATGCATATAGTGCTATAAGTTTGGGGTGTCGCACTGTTGAAAGTGTTCGGACTTTACTTGCCATATTACAGGGCGCCATGAGAAGCCCCTGGCAAACTGATCGTACCAAGGTGTACGGATGCGATATCAAATAAACATTTATAAGAGAAAAATGCTCAAATAAGAATAATAAGTTGATGCTATATATGATCTCTCATTGATGAATAATACGTTTAAGCGCATGTTTACAATGGATGCATTAAGCGGAGATAAATAGGACTATTTGACATGTCCTATCCAGGGGCAGGCTGTGTACAAATAGATAAAGCAGGTATAACGATCGTAAATAGATTCCACCTGGGTATTTTCTTCTGCGCACAACGTCTATCGCCTCCTTGGATGTCTCTCCCATGTGAGTCCGGCAATTCGGCTCTTCTGAGGACGCTGCACTAACGCGGTGTCCTGAAAGGTAAGAGGGAAAGAATATGAAGGTATTGGGCGGTTACCCGCACTATTGACTGAGTTGTTGATGCGCCTCCGCCTATGCCCATGGTATCTTGAGTGCATAATTGTGTACGCGTGGCACGAATGCTACTTTGAAGGGGCTTAAGCGGAGGCCGGACTGCTAATCACGCTCTTGGCGTTCCTGATGATCCTGTTGCAGGGTGCTCCGGACTCGCTTGACGGTGCTCGAAGTTGTCGCCAGATTGCTTATCCCATTTTATCCCGGTCATGGGGTGGTCGGTCAGCCGTTTGGCGCTCGAGTCCATATTCCTCGGCTGCCAGGACTTCGGTCCATCTATCTGTGAGCAGGTCTTGATCAGCTTGGAGTTGCTGCTGCTTCTTCTTCAGGCTCCTCGCAGTGGCTATAAGCCTACGCTTGAAGTGCTCCTGCTCCACGGGATCCTCAGGCACGCCGAACTCGTCGTCGCCGAGGCTAATCTCGTCTTCAGAGGGGGCATGTAATTGTCCCCCTCCGGGTATCCGTCCGTCGCCTATTCTTCTGGGCTGACCTGCTCATCCTCTTGTTCGGCCTGCTCGAAGGCAGGCTGGTCGGGGTTATATTCCTCTTCGGCGCCATCTGGATTGCTTTCATCTCCGGGGCCGGTATTGCTGTGGCGGGGCTTGGAGCGGCGCCGATGTCGCCCATTTTTTGTTTTTCTTCCCGAGGGGTTATCCTCCGTTGCCTCATCGCCATTGGTTTCCTTCGGAGTGTCCATCATATATATATCGTATGAGGAGGTGGCCATCCACCGCCCTATGAGCGGTGGCTCCTGTGATTCTCCTGCATCGTCGTCCATACCGTCGATGTCTTCGGAGTCGAAGTCAAGCACGTCGGTTAAATCATCGACCGTGGCAATGAAGTGGGTGGTGGGTGGGCAACGAATTCCGTCGTCGCCTTCTTTCCACTCAAGCCGGACATAGTTTGGACCAGAGCCCCCCGACAAAGAGAGAGACTTTAGTGAATTCAGCATGTTGCCAAAGGGCGAGTGCTGAAATATGTCCGCAACGGTAAACTCCATTACTAGAGCCCAGTCTGGCTCGGCTGGCTCAAGGGTCTGTGGACTGGAACCAACAACCGGATGAGAGTCCGGGGGTCCGGAGCCATAGGCTTCCTTAGAAGTGAGGCCTGTGTTTGGCTCCATCACTGATGAGGGTACGACCTGCGGGGCGGGGTCCAGCCCTCCGTCCTTGGGCAACGCAACCTGCCCCGGATTTAGATCTGAGGCTTCTGCCGGGGCGATATCCCGAGCAACGTCTGACGGCAGGTCTAAGCCGTGCTCATCGTGACTGTTCGGCGCTCCTGGCGCAGGTCCGAATCCGTCGAAGATCAAGTCACCGCGAATATCCGCCATGTAGTTCAAGTTTCCGAACCTGACCTGGTGGCCGAGGGCATAGCTGTCGATCTGCTCCAGATGGCCAAGCGAATTGGCCCACAGCACGAAGCCGCCGAACACAAAGATCTGTCCGGGGAGAAAAGTCTCACCCTGGACCATGTTGTTGATGATTGGAGGCGCCATCAAGCTCTGTAGCGACGACACAGCGGAACTCTCAATGAAAGCACCAATGTCGGTGTCAAAACCGGCGGATCTCGGGTAGGGAGTCCCGATCTGTGCGTCAAGGCTGATGGTAATAGGAAGCAAGGGACACAAATGTTTACCCAGGTTCGGGCCCTCTCGATGGAGGTAAAACCCTACTTCCTGCTTGATTAATATTGATGATACGGATAGTACAAGAGTAGATCTACCACGAGATCGTAGAGGCTAAACCCTAAGAGCTAGCCTATGATGGTATGATTGTAATTGTGATCGGCCTTCTAAGGACCAACCTCTCCGGTTTATATAGACACCGGAGAGGGCTAGGGTTTACATGGAGTCGGTTACAAGAAAGGAAACACAATATCCGGATCGCCAAGCTTGCCTCCCATGCAAAGGAGAGTCCCATCTGGACACGGGCCGAAGTCTTGAGTCTTGTATCTTCACGCTTCAATAGTCCGGATGTTGTACACAGTCCGGCTGTCTGGATACCCCCTAATCCAGGACTCCCTCATTAGTCACTCGGAAACGATCTCTTATAAGGTGGTCGGACCGAGGCATCTGTACTGTGCACATCTTCTCTTCCTTCTTATTTCTCCGCTTCTCCGCCACACCTTACTCTTCCGCTACGACGCCGCTACCCCGTCGCCATGGTGAAGGACAAGACGGCGGTGCTAGAGCGTGCAAAGAAGACGAAGGAGGTGGCAAAGGGCAGGAAGCAACAGCGCGGGTCGTTGTCGCGTGTGAGGCTGCCGCTGGGCTGTATCCAGGACGATTGGATCCGGTCTTCGATTCGGCAGGCAGACCTGGACGAGCTTGCGGAGTCGGGGTTAATCGCCAAGGGAGCGGCAAGGCTGCCGGAAGGGGAGATGAGCCCTCAGCCTCAACTGGGTGAGTGCGTTCTTCTCGCCACCCACGTCGACCGTGGCTTTTCGCTTCCCCCACACCCTTTCTTTCGGGGTTTTTTGAACTTTTTTGGTGCTCAACTCCACCATTTCTCCCCCAACACCATCACGTATTTAGCTACTTTCGTGTCGATGTGCGAGAACTTCTTGGGGTGTTGACCGCACTGGGGTCTTTTCAAGCACATCTTCACCATTCGTTCCCAATCAGTAAAAAAGGCAAAGTCGAGTGACTCGAAAACCCATGTCATCTAGATGTGCGGGGGTTTAGGTATCCAAAAGAGGAAAGGGAGTGCTTTTCCTGCTATGACTCTTCCCGATTCCATTAGAGGCTGGCAATCGACTTGGTTCTATTGCCAGGATGTCGCAGCTCCAGGTTAGCCGACCGGCCTCCCCCACTTCTTGTTTGACCGAGTCCAGACTCCTGCTCCGCTGAAAGTGACGACTGGAGAGACCATGGAGACGAGGATGTTGGTGGATAGAGTGGTTCAGCTTATCAATGATGGTGTTACGGGTCTGGATCTGTTGGAGGTGTTCCTCAGTCGACGCATCCAGCCTCTCCAGGCCCGCGATCACCTGATGTGGCTGTATTCCGGACTGGACGACACCGCTCGGGTCCATCTAGAAGAAGTACCGTCTGCAACAGTAGCTTTGTGGCTGAGGAGCATCACAGGCAATCAGGACAATCCTAGAGGATCTAGGCGAGTCGTTCCCTTTAGCAGCGACAACCCACCCGACAAGGTACGCTTTTCGCTCCGACTGCTTCTCATTCATGCTCCGACTGCACTTGAGATTAATTGGCTCTCGTTCGACCAATTTGTTCCGCAGGTGTTCACTGAGATGCATTCGATGCCCAATGGCGAGCAGGCTTTGGAGTAGGCCCAGGAGGGGGAGGACAGCGCAGAAGATAGTGACGAGTGGGATTCTCAGGAAGACGAGGAGGAGGAGGAGGAGAGCGAGGAGTCGGACGAGGAGGAGGAAGTCGACTCGCCGCCACGCTCCAAACGTCTATCCAAACAGGAGCATGACCAGGCTGGCGGGCGCGGGAAAGGTGTGGGTCCGAGTGCCAATACTCAGAAGCGCACTCGGACGTCGCCTCCGGAGCCGACGGAGAAGGTGGCCAAGCAGCCTAAAGTTGCTCCCTCCAAGGCCCGGAAGACACTGCCGCGCATCAAGATGGACGTCCCCGTTGCCTCAGGGTGAGTATCTTGTTTATGTTTCCATAAGTTGACTGAAGATTTTCTTGATCTGACCGACCAATCCTTGTGTCTTTCCAGCCCCACCTCTGCCGCCACTGACATGGACGTCAACAAGGTACCAGGAGACGAAGAGGACACCTCACGAGCTGGTAAGTTCGTTTGACTAAGTTCTGTTTAGTCGAGTGGATGGCCAATTGACTGAAAACTTGACATTTCTCTTCTTATGTAGCTCCACAAGATATCGTTGTGCTTCCTGATGACGAAGAAGAAGAAGTGCCTCTACAGGAGAGGAGGAAGAAGAGTGGAAGCTCAAGCAGGAAGAAGCTTGAAGTCCAGGTCCCTCAGTCGACACCGGCGCCTGAAGCGATAGTTCGGACCAACGTCATATTCGCTAACCCGTTGACGACTAATCGTCCGTCGGGGTCGGCTGCGCAGACACTTGCTGCACCGGTGCAGCTCCACTCATCTGACCCGGCAGCTACTTCGACCCCTCTGGAGCCATCCCTCTTTGCTACATATCAAACTCCAGATGACTCGCCGGGTGCTGCTAGGGAAGCTCTTTGCCAGGCAAACCTTGTCATGGAGCAGGTGAAAGTGATGCATGAACGCCAGCACTGCTCTTCAGACCAATGTTCAGGTCAGCAAAATTCCGACTGAAATTTTTGAATGTTGCTTTATATTTGATCACCCACTGGGTGTTCCTTCGTTTAGAACTCAGGAAATATTCAATTCTGCACTTCACTAATGATGTGTCTCTCTTTTTTTTGAACTCATGCTGAGGATTGATCTGATCCAGTGGGGGCACGCTAAGTGCACCCACTTGGTGTAGTCCCCGAGACTACTCTTGAATATTTGATTCGGCAGTAGTCTTAGAGTAATTCTTTGCTTTCACTCGGCGCTTCGATATGTCGACTGACATGTCTGTCTTTCTGGCTGCAGAGGTCTTGTGATCTTGGAGCTTGGCTCACCGAGTTAAAGAAGAAGCATATCAGCGTTGAACTTGACCTCGAACTTGCGAAGAAGAATCTGAAGACTGCCCAACAAGAAACGGCCATCATAGGAGGTGATCACTCGACCATCCTGTCTGTTTCGTAGCTTTATACTTCGTGCTAGTTTTTCTTTCAGTCTCTTTGAACCGAGTGATTTCACACGAGCAGATGTGCATAGTGAAAATCGTCAACTTCAGTCTCGTCTGAGGAGTGCTGTTTCTTTAGAGAGGATGAAGGAGGCTTTGGAGCAGAAGGATCTGGATCTGGCAGCCGCTCAGAAGGAAGCACGTGAGAAGACGAAGCTTGCGGACCAGAAGCTGGCTTCGGTCAGCAAACTGGAGGAGGAGAATGCGAAGCTGAAGGCTGTCATCTCAGACGCCAATCGGGAAGTCGAGCAACTGAAGAAGGACAAGGAAAATCTGACCACTGAAGTTGGCGGCCTTAAGACCAAGACCGACAAGCTAGAGTCCTATCTGGAGCAACTCACCGCCAAACTTGTTCTGAAGCTTGAAGGTATGATCAGTCGACTCATCATTTTGTTGCCGATTGAACTTTGGTATCTTGTCGTCGATTCATCACTTTTTGCAATGTGACAGAACTGTGCTAGGACTTTGAGGATGAAACTGAGCGTGTCGAGACAGGTCTCGATCCCATCAATTGTCCCATGAAAGATGAAGTTGCGATGAACTTGCTTCGACTGGAATCGCGCTTGGACGGTGCAGTCGACTATCTGGCTCGGCTGAAGGCGGCGATGGCCCGAGTGGACGCCGAGCTCTGGCCTCGGGAGGAAATGTCTCAATACCTCGAGTCCTTGATGACTCGGCTAAACCAGATTCTAGGTCGAGTGCAAGAGTGGAAGAAATCTTCTGCCCGCTGTGGTGCTGATGTCGCTTTGTCTCTGGTCCGAGTGCACTGCAAGGAGGCTAAGGAAGACAAGATGGCAGCTCTCAAAGTGGCAAACACTAAGAAGCACTCCTTCCAGGACTTCATGGACACTTTCCTCGAGGCAGCCACTCGCATCGCCGACAACATCGACCTCGACAGGTTCTGCGACCCGGCCAGTCCTTCTCCCACCGAGTAATAAAAAACATTATGCTATCACTTTTATTTGCCTCGGAATGCCGAGTGAATTTGTAACCGTTAAAACTCCTTCAGGCCTGATGCCTGAGCACTTTATTCTGCGGTTAAGAAACTTTGGATTTGTCATCTCATAAATTACGTCTGTCTTTGAACGAAAATCGTTTTTCCCTTGAATTGTAGTCTGTTTGCTTGATGCAGCTTCTGGAGAAGGATGGCCAGCCGACTGATCGGGCGGTCCTTGAGAAACCTTGATCAGCTCATCAGCGAGGCGTTCAGCAATGGTCTTGACATTCCAGTCGGCCGATCGGGTGATCCTTGAGTAGCATTGATCAGCTCATCAGCAAGGCACTCAGCAATGGTCTTCACGTTCCAGTCGGCCGATCGGGTGATCCTTGAGTAGCATTGATCAGCTCATCAGCAAGGCATTTAGCAATGGTCTTGATGTTCCTATCAACCGATTGGGTGATCCTTGAGAAGCATTGATCAGCTCATCAGCAAGGCACTCAGCAATGGTCTTGACACTCCTGTCGGCCACCCGGTAAGGTTTTCCAAACTTAGGCGAGCACTGGGCTGCAGATAAGCCTCCGAGTGGGGGGATTGCTCACCACCCGGTAGGATTTTTCAAACTTAGGCGAGTGTGGGACTGCAGCTAAGCCCCTGAGTGGGAGGTTTGCTCTCCACTCGATAGGATTTTCCAAACTTAGGCGAGTACGGGACTATAGCTAAGCCCCCGAGTGGGAGGTTTGCTCTCCACTCGGTAGGATTTTTCGAACTTAGGCGAGTATGGGACTGCAGCTAAGCCCCCGAGTGGGAGGTTTGCTCTCCACTCGGCAGGATTTTTCGAACTTAGGTGAGCACTGGGCTGCAGCTAAGCCTCTGAGTGGGAGGATTGCTCACCACCCGGTAGGATTTTTCAGACTTAGGCGAGTGCGGAACTGCAGCTAAGCCCCCCGAGTGAGAGCTTTGCTCATCACTCGGTGGTATTTTTATCACTTAGGCGAGCACTGGGCTACAGCTAAGCCCCCGAGCGAGAGGCAGACTCATCACTCGGTAGGATTTTTATCACTTAGGCGAGCACTGGGCTGCTGCTAAGCCCCCGAGTGAGAGGCAGACTCATCACTCGGTAGGATTTTTATCACTTAGGCGAGCATTGGGCTGCAGCTAAGCCCCCGAGTGAGAGGCAGACTCATCACTCGGTAGAATTTTTTTATCACTTAGCGAGCACTGGGCTGCAGCTAAGCCCCCGAGTGAGAGGCAGACTCATCACTCGGTAGAATTTTTATCACTTAGGCGAGCACTGGGCTGCAGCTAAGCCCCCGAGTGAGAGGCAGACTCATCACTCGGTAGGATTTTTATCACTTAGGCAAGCACTGGGCTGCAGCTAAGCCCCCGAGTGAGAGGCAGACTCATCACTCGGTAGGATTTTTATCACTTAGGTGAGCACTAGGCTGCAGCTAAGCCCCCGAGTGAGAGGCAGACTCATCACTCGGTAGGATTTTTATCACTTAGGCGAGCACTGGGCTGCAGCTAAGCCCCCGAGTGAGAGGCAGACTCATCACTCGGTAGGATTTTTTATCACTTAGGCGAGCACTGGGCTATAGCTAAGCCCCCGAGTGAGAGGCAGACTCATCATTCGGTAGGATTTTTATCACTTAGGTGAGCACTGGGCTGCAGCTAAGCCCCCGAGTGAGAGGCAGACTCATCACTCGGTAGGATTTTTATCACTTAGGTGAGCACTGGGCTGCAGCTAAGCCCCCGAGTTAGAGGCAGACTCATCACTTGGTAGGATTTTTATCACTTTGTCTTATGCGAAATAGATTCGCAGCTAAGGTAATTCGTACAAAAAAATGAACAACAATCATTCGGAAGAAGTAAATTATGTCTTTTGATAATAAGACTAAAAGGTATTTCTTATCACACCTCATCATTCTAAATATTTAAGAATAGAAAGGGCGGAGCAGATCCGCATTCCAGGCGCGTGGTTCATCTTTATTATGTTGGACGTTGAAGAGATGGTATGCTCCGTTGTGGAGCACCTTGGTGCTGACGAAAGGGCCTTCCCAAGCAGGAGCAAGCTTGTGAGGTCTTTGCTGGTCCACTCAAAGAACCAGGTCTCCTTCTTGAAATGCTCGACCCCTCACGTTTCTAGCGTGAAATCTACGCAAGTCTTGCTGATAAATGGTCGACTGGATCAAGGCCATCTCTCTTTCTTCTTCCAAGAGGTCGACTGCATCTTGCCGAGCTTGTTCTGCTTCTTCTTCTAAGAAGAGTTCGACTTGAGGTGCATTGTGGAGCAAATCACTAGGGAGCACAGCTTCAGCTCCATAGACTAAGAAGAATGGAGTCCTTCTAGTCAACCGGTTAGGGGTTGTCCTCAACCCCCACAGCACGGATGGGAGCTCGTCGACCCAGGCTCCCGCTGCATGTTTCAGGTCATGCATCAACCGAGGCTTCAATCCTTTGAGAATCAATCCATTTGCCTGCTCGGCCTGTCCATTCGACTGAGGATGAGCGACTGAAGCGTAGTCGACTCTCGTGCCTTGGGAGGCCTAAAAGGCTTTGAATTCTTCAGAATCGAAGTTCGAGCCGTTATCCGTGATGATGTTGTGTGGAACACCATATCTGAATATGAGTTCCTTGATGAAACTCACAGCTGTGCTTGCTTCAAGGCTTTTGATGGACTTGGCTTCGATCCACTTGGTGAACTTGTCGACTGCTACCAGCAGATGAGTAAATCCACTCCTGCCTGTCTTCAAAGGTCTAACCATGTCCAGTCCCCAGACGGCGAAAGGCCAGACGAGCGGAATTGTTTTTAGAGCCGACGCAGGTTTATGAGCCGACGCAGGCTTCATTATTGGAAGAACCAAAGTGAATCTGGAGAACGTAATTGAGCTTGTCTCCACGGGGGGACACCAATACTACTCCAGCACCTGACCCGTTTAGCATCTTGGAACCATCGAAGAACATAGTCCAATGTTCCGAGTGAACTTGAGTCGGTAGTTGCTGTTCAATCCACCCGACAAGGAACTCCGCGATTGCTTGGGACTTGATAGCTTTCTTTGCCTCAAATTTGATGTCCAGTGGAAGGAGTTCAATCGCCCATTTTGCTACTCGACCAGTTGCATCTCTGTTATTCAGGATCTCAGACAACGATGCGTCGCTGACGACTGTAATAGAGTGATTAGAGAAGTAATGTGCAACCTTCTTCATGGTCATGTAAATTCCATAGACAAGCTTCTAATAATGAGGATAGCGCTACTTGGACGGAGTCAAAACTTCAGAGAGATAATAAACTGGGCGTTGAACCTTGTACGCTTTTCCTTCCTCTTCTCACTCGACCGTGAGTACTGTACTGACAACTTGTCTAGTGGCTGCAATGTAAAGCAGTAAAGGCTCTTTGCTGATTGGCGCAGCGAGCATCGGCTGGGTAGAAAGCAGGGCTTTGAGCTCTGCAAACGCTGCATCAGCTTCTTCAGACCACTCGAACTTATCAGACTTCTTCATCAATCGGTAAAGAGGCAAGGCCTTTTCACCGAGACGAGAGATGAATCGACTCAAGGCGGCCAAACAACCAGTCAGCTTCTGAACGTCATGCACTCGCACGGGGCATTTCATTCGGAGGATGGTATCAACTTTTTCTGGATTGGCGTCGATCCCTCGTTCGGAAACGAGAAAACCAAGTAGCTTTCCTCCTAGAACTCCGAATGTGCACTTTGACAGATTAAGCTTAATATCGTACCTTCTTAGGTTGGCAAAGGTTTCTGCGAGATCGGTCAATAGGCCGGAACCTTTGCAAGACTTGATCACGATGTCATCCATGTATGCCTCCACATTCCGACTGATTTGGTTGAGCAGGCACTTCTGGATCATTCTCATGAACGTGGCTCCGGCGTTTTTAAGACCGAATGGCATGGTGACATAGCAAAAGCACCCGAATGGGGTGATGAAGGCTGTTTTTATTTCATCGGGACCATACAGTCGGATCTGATGATACCCGAAATAGGCATCTAAAAAAGACAAGCGCTCACACCCCCTAGTCGAGTCGACAATCTGATCGATACGGGGGAGAGGGAAGTGATCTTTCAGGCAGGCCCGATTGATATGCTTGAAATCAATGCACATGCGAAGTGAATTGTCCTTCTTGGGGACCATGACGACATTGGCAAGCCACTCGGAGTGGTAGATTTCACGGATGAACTCTACTGCCAACAGTCGAGCCACTTCTTTGTCGATTGCTTTTCTCTTCTGAACGGCGGACCGTCGAAGGTGCTCTTTGACTAGTTTTACCTTGGGGTCGACACGCAAACGGTGCTTAGCCGGTCCTCTGGGTACACCTGGCATGTCAGAGGGTTTCCATGTGAAGATGTCCCAGTTCTCACGGAGGAACTGGATGAGCACTTCTTCCTATTTGCTGTCGAGCGTCGTTGATATGTGAGTCAGTGCAGCATTGGGATCAGTCGGGTGAATATGAATCGGCTTTGTTTCACCACTCGACTGAAACGCAGTCTGTCGCAGGCTTCTTGGCTCGGAGCAAATCACTCGGATCCGCACTCTTCTGATACTCTTGGAATTCAACCACCGCCATCTGCGCATCGGCGATTTTGGAACCTTTCTGGAAACATTCTTCTGCTTTCTACCGATTGCCAGTGACTGTGATCACACCTTTGGGACCAGGCATCTTCAGCTTGAGGTACACATAACACGGTCGAGCCATGAAACGCGCGTACGCCGGTCTCCCCAGGATGGCGTGATAAGCACTCTAGAAATCCATGACTTCAAATGTCAACTTTTCTTTTCGGTAATGCTTGGAGTCACCGAAAACCACATCGAGAGTGATCTGGCCGAGTGACTTGGCCTTCTTTCCGGGAATAACACCGTGAAAGCTCATGTTGCTCTCGCTAAGCTTGCACATCGGGATGGCCATCCCCTTCAAGGTTTCAGCATACAGGATATTCAGGCTGCTACCTCCATCCATCAACACTTTAGTCAGTCGGGTGCCACCAACCACTGGGTCGACCACTAGCGCTTGCCTTCCGGGGGTGACTACGCGAGCAGGATGGTCTGGTTGGTCGAATGTGATGGCTGTCTGAGACCATTTCAGGTATGTGGTCGTCGTCGCTGGAGCAACCATATTCACTTCTTTGTTGATGACCTTCAACCGACTCTTGCTCTCAACATCAGCAAAAATCATGAGGGTGGAATTGACCTTGGGGTAACCGTCATCTTCCTCTTCCTCCTCATCTCTGTCTGACTCCTTGTCCTCCTCATTGGGCTGTTTCTCCCGGAACTGTTGGATCAGGAGTCGACATTGTCGAGTGGTATGCTTTGGGTAAATCAGATTACTTTCCTCATCTTTCTGCATGTGGATGTGACACGGCAAGTCCAGCACATCATTTCCTGCTTGATCTTTCACCTTCTTAGGAGGCCAGGGCCCCTTAGGTTTTCCCTTAAACTTTCCTTGAGCCACTGCTGCGATCTCCCCAGGTGCCGCTGGCTCGGCTTTACGCTTTTGCTTCCGACTGGAACCACCTCCACCGGCCTCTTGGCCGACTGGTTTACTCTTCCCGTTTCGGAGTCGATCCTCTTCTTCTCCGTTAGCATACCGGGTGGCTATCTCCATCATCCGGGTCAGAGTCATATCTCCAGTCCGACCGAACTTCAAAACCAACTCTCGATACTTAACGCCTTCCTTGAAAGCGCACACCGCCTGATGCTTCGAAACATTCTCCATGGTGTGATGCAAAGTTGTCCACCTCTGAATGAATTCCCTCAAAGTTTCATTCGGCTTCTGCACACAATGCTGCAACTCGGGAAGCCCTGCTGGCCGCTTGCACGTGCCCTCAAAGGTTCGTACAAACACTCGAGATAGCTCTTCCCAGCTGTGTATACTGTCTGGGGCCAACTGAGTCAACCACGCTCGGGCTGACCCTTCTAACATTAGAGGGAGATGCTTCATTGTTATTTCGTCATTTCCGCCTCCAATCTGCACAGCCACTCGGTAATCTTCAAGCCAAGTTTCAGGCTTGGACTCCCCGGTGAACTTACTGACTCCTGTTGCCAATCTGAAGTTGGAAGGAATCACTGCTGCTCTGATGGCTCTGCCAAAAGACTCTGGGCCTGAAACATGTAATCTGCTGCCACTCGGATGATCTCTGCCCAGATCTTCTCTGTGTGCTCTATTCCGGTCGACCAGGCCTTGAACGAGAATGGATCTCGCATCGAAGCCTGGTTCTCTTGGGTCAACTGGAACTCTGCACTCGTCCTTGTGACGGCGCCTGTCATCGTTCTGCCGAGGCACGTACGAAGCAGTCCTCGGAGGAGGCGTTGGCACTCGACGATGATTGTCGCAGTCGAACTGACGATCATACTGCCCACGACATTCACGCCGCGGAGGCGATCTTAGGCTATGGGCTGATTGAACTGTATCTGCCACCACGGATCTACTATGTATCCTATTCCGCGACTGAGACACCGCAAAATTCTGCTCTTGTGCCGCTCGGAGCAGGGCCCTGATCTGCTCCAACCCTCGGCCAGCCTCTGACCGAGAAGGTTGAATCGACTCTGCAATTCGGGCCGCAGCAGTGAGGTTCTGAATTGGAGTACGGTATACCTTAGGTGGAGGTGGGAAAAGCTGCCGTCGACTGGAATCAAGAACTTGATCCCGGGCTCGCTCGTCGAGAGCGCGCTGCAGGTTCTCTAGTCAAGTGCACTCAACCAAGTTAGCCAAGCGCCCTCCTCCAAGGCCCGAGCCTCGGGAGTTTCCCCAACGATGGGCATGTGAAGTGCGTCTATGTTGCGACGACGAAGATCCTCTCTCTGCTGCGAAGAGAGAGGTTCGGGACGGTACTCCTCGTGGACACGTGATGGATTGCCGCCAGCTCCATCGCCGTCCTCACGGCGAAAGCCAGGCGGGCTACGCGGACCATCGACCATCAGGACTTCAGCCACAGGATCGCTGCTATCGAGACTCAGACGACATCTTCGCGGAGCCAGTCGACAGATCGAACAGGCCGTGGAGGGTTTCGTCGGGCTCGATTTGCCGCGACTTGATGAGTGGTCGAACGCCGAGCCACCGCGTGCTTCACCCACCGCTGAAGCCATGACCGACCAGATCGCTTGCGGCGGCGCACAGCGGGGAGGGAAGATGTTGCCGGAGTCGACTGATACTGGGTCGACGGCTGCCGAAGAAGGACGCCACGAACGCACGCGCGAAAGTGCGTCGCTTCTCGCAAGGGGAGCACCTCGACATCAAGTGGAGCTTCCTGGAGCCACGCTGAGTCATCGGCGACGAAAATGAGCGCGCCGAGACGGATCTCGCAGCCCACAACCATCTCGCTGCCGGAAACCATGACGATGATCGGAAAATAAACTTGCAAATTCACCAACAAGTCGCTAAGACACCCGCCCCAAGGTGGGCGCCAACTGTCGTGGTTCTAAGTCCGACAGTAGAAAGGGTGTAGGTATGGAGAGGCAAGATCTTAGCTATGGCGAAGATGTACACACGAGGTTTTACGAGTTCAGGCCCTTCTCGGAGGAAGTAACAGCCCTATGTCTCGGTGTCCGGAGGCGGTCGATTGGATTATGTGTGTTGTGTTACAGGGGGTGCCCCCCTTGTCCCAGAGGAGGGGGGTGGCTTATATAGAGTGCGCCAGGACCCTAGCCCACCTCCACTACAAGGAGCTTAATGTACATAAAGTAAGGGCTTTACTGGTAACGACAGTCTTAAATACTCTTAATGGTCATGAAGACTAAGGAGTGAATGCCCGGCCATTATGCGTTCTTCCGACTCCTGGTCTTCGATGTAGTCGAGTCATTCCCCATACGGTCGAGTGAAAGTGGGGAATGACGGTCGAGTGATTATACCGTCGAGTGGATTCTTGGTCTTCTTATCTTCTGGGGTAGTGACCTTGAGTAGGACGTATAGGTCAGGCCTATGACCCTACCCCAGGTCTGTATCCTCATCACCCCCCTTCCACGTATGCATGAAGGGGAAGGAAAGAGGGGGGGGGGTGAGGGAAGGAAGTGGGAATCCTAATCCACACTTTCCTTTCCCTTCCCCCTTTCCTTCTCCTCCTCCTATGGCCTTATAGGGCGCACCAGCCCCTTGTGGGATGGTTGTTCCTTCACAAGGCCCATATGGCCCATAGGATTGCCGGGGGTACCCGAAACACCTTCCGGTGACCTGATAAGTACCCTATACCCTCCGGAACACTTCCAGTGTCCGAATACCATCGTCTTATATATCAATCTTTACCTCTCGACCATTTTGAGACTCCTCAACATGTCCGTGATCTCATTCGTGACTCGAAACAATATACGGTCACCAAATCACATAACTCATATAATACAATATCGTCATCGGACGTTAAGTGTGCGGACCCTACGGGTTCGAGAACTATGTAGACATGACCGAGACACCTCTCTGGTCAATAACCAATAGCGGAACCTAGATGCTCATATTGCCTCCTACATATTCTACGAAGATCTTTATCGGTCGAACCGTTATGACAACATACGTAATTCCCTTTGTCCATTGGTATGTTACTTGCCCGAGATTTGATCGTGGGTATCTACATACCTAGTTCAATCTCATTACCGACAAGTCTCTTTACTCGTTTTGTAATACATCATCCTGCAACTAACTCATTACTTACTTTGCTTGCAAGGCTTCTTATGATGTGCATTACCGAGAGGGCCCAGAGATACCTCTCCGATACTGGGAGTGATAAATGCTAATCTTGATCTATGCCAACTCAACAAACACCTTCGGAGATACCTTTAGAACATCTTTATAATCACCCAGTTATGTTATGACGTTTGATAGCACACAAGGCATTCCTCCGGTATCCGAGAGTTGCATATCTCATAGTCGAAGGAATATGTTTGACATGAAGAAAGCAATAGCAATAAAACTGAACGATCATTATGCTAAGCTAATGGGTGGGTCTTTTCCATCACATTATTCTCCTAATGATGTGATCTCGTTCATCAAATGACAACACATGTCTATGGTTAGGAAACTTAACCATCTTTGATTAACGAGCTAGTCTAGTAGAAGCTTACTAGGGACACCGTGTTTTGTCTATGTATCCACACATGTATTAAGTTTCTGGTTAATACAATTCTAGCATGAATAATAAACATTTATCATGATATAAGGAAATATAAAATAACAACTTTATTATTGCCTCTAGGGCATATTTCCTCCAGTCTTCTCCTCTGAACAAACCGCCGGCCTCTAGGTCATATTTCCTTCAGTCTTTCCCTCCGACCAAACCGCCGGGTCTAGCGCGACGCAACCCTTCCATGTTGCTACCTTAGACTAGATCGCCATGAAGATCGGGCACCCCCAGAGAAGATGAACCGAGGTCTCGAGGTTTTTGTTGCAGAGCGGGCGGAAATAGTTATTCTTCCACCCCCTTCGCTGAAGACGATCGTTGCACCATAGCCTGTCGTGATGCAACAACCAACACAACATTTTGACTTTCCCAGGAGCCCAAACCTTCCAGATCGTGGATATAAATGTGAGGCGCGATTGATCTGAGAACTACATGTTGTAGGGCAAGCGTGTGGAGTACTCGTCGTTGCCGCCGACCGTGCAAGCAATCTCATCATCAACTCCATCGACGAGCGTGATGCTAGTGGTGTGGATGGCCCGAGGAAGGTAGACGAATTGCGAAAAAATGTTGTTGGCGTTGTCATGGCGCAGATCGTGAACCCAACGGTCCCCGCACAACGCGACCACCACCGACTTGTTCTTTCTAGTGGAATGATTGAACAGGTCCAGGAAAGCAAGCCGAAGAGGGCGACCACACAACTAAGAGCAATGCTAGAAGCTTGCCTTCTCGCCATTGCGAATGATGACGAATGTCACGGAGGCGAAGAGAGCTCTGTCCTCGTCATCCCATAGCGTGCCAGAGCCAACCCAGGGCCTCTTTGGATGCCACCAAGCGAGCCATAGCCAATAGCCTCATAGTCACCGGGAAAGTCTCCTCCCACCGAACAAACATTGTTGGAAAGCCTAAAATAAATCCAGGAAATGCGAGCACTAGTGTCGTCATCGCCCCTCCGGGCAAACCTTGTTATAGTAAATAATCAGGAAGTCATCGTGCTAAAGGCCCCAAATGACTAGCGCACCAAAAAAGCACTCGTCACCATTAAAGAGAAGCATAGATCAAAATGATCCAACTTGTAGACACATGAACGCAGACTGGATCCGCGCAGATCCACAGAAGACAAACACCGGCCAAATCTCGTGAGATCCACTGAAACTAAACCTCTGCATCATATGAACGCACGCACACACACCCTACCTCTACGTACATTTAGAAATAGAGGCATGGATCAAAAAAACAAAACACATAGCATAGGAAGGTGGGGAGATGAGGGAAGATGATGAAACGTAGCCTACCTCTCCAGATCGTAGATCGGGAGCCGACGAGGAGGCGTTGGATGAAATATTGAAAAGAGCCGACAAACTACGCCGATGAGCCCCCATTGCCATCGCTAGGCCTCCAATGTCACCTGGACAACAACCATGGAACTGGAGTTTGCTCTGGTACTCGTCGAAATATATGAGGGATGAGATGTGGGAAAGGATTTCAAAGGTTTGGAGCTAGCTGGAACAAAGCCATCGCAATCGACGAGTGGATTAGGTGACCCGATGTTGGAGACGGAAAGAGTTTGTCAAACAATGATACCTCCGTTAATGGGGAAGAGCTGGCTGGGGCAACACCGCCACTTACTCCACCGAGATAGATCAGAGAACGGGGAAGGTAGTGCTACAGGGGAGGTTTCTTCAAAGTGGATTTCGTTCACGGTGTGAGTGCAAGATGTAACATGAAAGTATCTGGAATTCCACGCAAATCTACCTGTACCACATGTTTTACATCAAACGGCTGAGGATGCTGGATCGCACGATCGCAGCTAGAACCCAGATCTTCTTCGAGCAAGACCATTTCGAATTCTAAATTTCGAATGGGACAAGCTGCTGTCTGTCATCCGGGCCCCACTTATTAGTGGCACTCAGCTCCCCATCCACGCGAAAGAGCCAGCCGCTACCATCTCCACCACACGGCCACAATCTCTGACCCTCGCTCCTCCCCCCACCGCAACCAAGGAGGCGGTGGAGACGGCAGGAGCCGACTAGTGCCGCATACAGCCCGCTTGCAGCGACGCCTCCTCGGATGCTCCCGTCTCCGATACCAAATAGTTCGGTGCTTGCGGCGGCGGTCTAGGTGTGGTCGCCGGAGTCGTTGGCCCCGTCCCGGAGCGACGCAGAGCACATGGCCGAGGCCCTCCTCCACCACCTCCCCCGCCGCTTCGGCGCTTCCACCTCCGCATCCTCGTCGCCGTCCTCCCACGTGGTCCTCTCACCCGCCCCGCGCGCCGACCTGCGGGTCACGCGCTTGGCGGCTGCCGCCCCGCCTGGGCGGCCACGCCGGCTCATGGTGCGTGCGCGCTCTTTTTCTCCTGTGGCTTCCTCGGAGAGAGGATTTATGCGCTGTTAAGGGTTTTTGCCCTGTTGTGATGAGAGAAGCTCGAGTCTCATGTAGGGTTTGGAGTTTTGGGAAGATGGGGTTGCAGAAGTCTTCTGATTGTTTAATTGGGGTTTCGTTCTGGATTACTTACACAATAGGGAGTGTGTCCTGATTACTTTGCTGATTCATGTGGAGAGTTTTGTCATTATATGCAAACAAAACAGATACACCTGCAAGCCATAGATTTATTTGTGATGTTGGAATGAGTCTAATCGATGGCATTTACACACTATTTGCTTGATTTGGGCCATACGAATCACATTTACCATCACCTCACCTCTCCCTGAGAATTGTACACACGGATATTGGAAGTTGTGAATATACTTCAGACTATGTTACTTCATCCTTGGTTGAAGTTCTTTATGATGTGCTGAAACTAGAAAGGCTTCTTGCATTTACATGCTTGGGACATGGATAGGGTTACTGCTTAATTTATGCAACTGAGTGCTGAGAGTATTTGATGTCTTTGGACTTTCCATTGTTCTCGTGCCAGGCCCATGCCGCAGTGCGTTCAGAGACTGGTGAGCAACCAAAATGGTGGGAAAAGAATGCTGGTGCAAATATGATTGACATACACTCCACACAGGAGTTTTTGGATGCACTAAGGGATGCAGGCGATAGGCTTGTTATTGTAGAGTTTTATGGAACTTGGTGTGGTTCTTGCCGGGCACTCTTCCCAAGGGTAATTACCACTAATTCGTACTGATATATATGTAACTATGCACCGTTTGATTTTTTTCATGCCTTGATTGCCTTTTCTTTCAAATTTTGTTTCTCACATGTGTAGTTATGACTTCACATAGTTGTGTGGATAGATGTCATTTAGAAGGTATGTTGCTTGTGTAATAGTGTAGTACTGTTTGTTTCTTGATCTTGTTCCCGAGTTGCCAATGATCTTGTACAGAAACAGGGAAACATTTTCCTTTCTATTTATAATTGGTAGATTGGTATTGACAATCTTTACAAGACTAGGGCTAGATCTAAAGAAGTACTCTCTCGTTTCAAAATGTAAGGATATAGTTTCTGCAATGTTGTTTCGAAATATAAGGCTTGAATGTAGAATAACAACAACAACAACAACAACAAAGCCTTTAGTCCCAAACAAGTTGGGGTAGGCTAGAGGTGAAACCCATAAGATCTCGCAACCAATTCATGGCTCTGGCACATGGATAGCAAGCTTCCACGCACCCCTGTCCAAAGCTAGCTCTTTGGTGATACTCCAATCCTTCAGGTCTCTCTTAACGGACTCCTCCCATGTCAAATTCGGTCTACCCCGCCCTCTCTTGACATTCTCCGCACGCTTTAGCCGTCCGCTATGCACTGGAGCTTTTGGAGGCCTGCGCTGAATATGCCCAAACCATCTCAAACGATGTTGGACAAGCTTCTCTTCAATTGGTGCTACCCCAACTCTATCTCGTATATCATAATTCCGGACTCGATCCTTCCTCGTGTGGCCACACATCCATCTCAACATACGCATCTCCGCCACACCTAACTGTTGAACATGTCGCCTTTTAGTCGGCCAACACTCAGCACCATACAGCATTGCGGATCGAACCGCCGTCCTGTAGAACTTGCCTTTTAGCTTTTGTGGCACTCTCTTGTCACAGAGAATGCCAGAAGCTTGGCGCCACTTCATCCATCCGGCTTTGATTCAATGGTTCACATCTTCATCAATACCCCCATCCCCCTGCAGCATTGACCCCAAATACCGAAAGGTGTCCTTCTGGGGAACCACCTGGCCATCAAGGCTAACCTCCTCCTCCTCACACCTAGTAGTAATGAAACCGCACATCATGTACTCGGTTTTAGTTCTACTAAGCCTAAACCCTTTCGACTCCAAGGTTTGTCTCCATAACTCTAACTTCCTATTTACCCCTGTCCGACTATCGTCAACTAGCACCACATCATCCGCAAAGAGCATACACCATGGGATATCTCCTTGTATATCACTTGTGACCTCATCCATCACCAATGCAAAAGAATAAGGGCTCAAAGCTGACCCCAGATGCAGTCCTATCTTAATCGGGAAGTCGTCAGTGTCGACATCACTTGTTCGAACACTTGTCACAACATTATTGTACATGTCCTTGATGAGGGTAATGTACTTTGCTGGGACTTTGTGCTTCTCCAAGGCCCACCACATGACATTCCGTGGTATCTTATCATAGGCCTTCTCCAAGTCAATGAACACCATATGCAAGTCCTCCTTTTGCTCCCTATATCTCTCCATAAGTTGTCATACCAAGAAAATGGCCTCCATGGTCGACCTCCCAGGCATGAAACCAAACTGATTTTTGGTCACGCTTGTCATTCTTCTTAAGCGGTGCTCAATGACTCTCTCACATAGCTTCATTGTATGGCTCATCAGCTTAATTCCACGGTAATTAGTACAACTCTAAACATCCCCCTTGTTCTTGAAGATTGGTACTAATATACTCCGTCTCCATTCTTCTGGCATCTTGTTTGCCCGAAAAATGAGATTGAAAAGCTTGGTTAGCCATACTATCGCTATGTCCCCGAGACCTTTCCACACTTCAATGGGGATACAATCAGGGCCCATCGCCTTGCCTCCTTTCATCCTTTTTAAAGCCTCCTTGACCTTAGACTCCTGGATTCGCCGCACAAAACGCATGCTGGTCTCATCAAAGGAGTCGTCCAGTTCAATGGTAGAACTCTCATTCTCCCCATTGAACAGCTTGTCGAAGTACTCCCGCCATCTATGCTTAATCTCCTCGTCCTTCACCAAGAGTTGGCCTGCTCCGTCCTTGATGCATTTGACTTGGCCAATGTCCCTCGTCTTCCTCTCTCGGATCTTGGCCATCTTATAGATGTCCCTTTCGCCTTCCTTCGTGCCTAACCGTTGGTAGAGGTCTTCATATGCCCGACCCCTTGCTTCACCAACAGCTCGCTTTGCAGCCTTTTTCGCCATCTTGTACTTCTCTATGTTGTCTGCACTCCTATCCAGGTATAGGCGTATGAAGCAATCTTTCTTCTCTTTAATCGCCTTCTGGACATCATCATTCCACCATCAGGTATCCTTATCTCCGCTTCTTCTTCCCCTGGACACTCCAAACTCCTCCGAGGCCACCTTACAAATGCAAGTCGCCATCTTCATCCACACATTGTCCGCATCCCCTCCTTCCTCCCAAGGGCCCTCCTTAAGGACCCTCTCCCTGAACGCCTGAGCTACCTCCCCCTTGAGCTTCCACCACTTCGTTCTAGCGACTTTGGCACGCTTATCCCGCTGGACACGAATCCGAAAGCGGAAGTCAGCAACCACCAACTTATGTTGGGGTACAACACTCTCTCCAGGTATCACCTTACAATCTAGGCACGCACGCCTATCTTCTCTTCTCGAGAGGATGAAATCAATCTGGCTAGAGTGTTGGCCACTACTAAAAGTCACCAGATGTGATTCTCTCTTTCTAAAGAGGGTGTTAGCTACAATCGTGTTGTAGGCTAGAGCAAAGCTTAAGACATCTTCTCCTTGATTCCTGATGCCATAGCCAAAGCCCCCATGCGCCCTTCAAAACCTGTGTTAGATGTACCCACGTGGCCATTGAGGTCTCCTCCTATGAAGAGCTTCTCACCAATCGGTACACTCCTAACCATGTCTTCCAGGCCTTCCCAGAACTCCCTCTTGGTGTTCTCATTGTGGCCTACTTGCGGGGCATACGCGCTGAAAACATTGAGAACCAAGTCCTCAACTACCTGCTTGACCAGGATAATCCGGTCCCCACGTCTCTTGACGTCTACCACTCCATACTTGAGGCTCTTGTTGATCAAGATGCCTATGCCATTTCTGTTTGCAGCCGTCCCCGTGTACAACAGCTTGAAGCCGGTATCCTCCACCTCCTTCGCCTTCTGTCCTCTCCATTTGGTTTCTTGGACGCAAAGGATATCAACACCTCTCCTCACCGCTGCATCAACTAGATCCCGAAGTTTCCCTGTCAGAGACCCTACGTTCCAGCTACCTAAGCGAATCCTCCTAGGCTCGGCTAGCTTCCTTACCCATCGCACTCGTCGAGTCAAATGCGAAGACCCTTGCTCATTTTCCACTACATCCGGGTGGCGATGTAGCGCGCCACTAAGGATGCGACGACCCGATCCTCGCTCACTTGCCACCGTATCCGGATCAAGATACGGCGCGCCACCTGGGGGGTGACGGCCCGGCCCTTGCTCATTTTCCACCACACCCGGGTTCCGATGTGGCGCGTCGCTGAGAGGGTTATGCCCCAACGAAAATCTTTTGGGTTTCATCTCCATAAGAGTGGCTGAGTTTTTACGTTGGCTCGCCAAGCCTATCACAACCCTCCTCCTTTACCCGGGCTTGGGACCGGCTATGTTGAGACAACATAGGCTTGAATCTAGAATGGATATTTTTTTTCTCTTTCGTCATCATTTATCTTCCCTCTCTTGAAAATTTACCATAGACACACATACTACATATTATCTCTCTTATTATGTTATTATCAAGACATTAGCACCATACGATGGTACTCTTTTAGCAACCCATCATTGTGATGAGATAATAGGTTTTTGGTGAGTCGTCAGCTGTTACTGTTCTCTAAAATAGAAGAGAATTATTGATTGATCGCTGCATAGCTGAATGATATAGTGCCTTGAAGATGCTTAGAGGGTATGGACATATAGTGTTGAGTTAAGGCCAATTCCTTTGCTGAAATCTTCCTGGATCAAGTTGACCACGAGGTCATGCCTGATAGTGTGTTGCTGAAAATTCTGTGGTCCTGGTCCACCTAGAGATTCCACCAAGGGTAAAGATAACTCCATTTGAGTTCTTTGCTGCTTGGGCAGAGATCTTCTTGGTTCTTGCCACCATTCTGCCCGCCTGCAAGGTTCACAGAGAAATCTGTTCCGAAGTGTCACGGAACCAGCAACAAGCGCTGGAATTTTTATGCCAAACCTGCTATAAAAAGTCCCAGTCAAGCAATGCGCAGGTCACCTTTCTGCATTCTAGTCACGATAGAGAGTGCTAATTTATTAAGTATTCTTTCTTTGAACATTTAATCATTTATTAAGCATACTTAGGATTTGACAATCATCACAAGAATGTGCCAGTTTAGCATTTAGCTGGTACTCCCTCCTTTCCAAAATATATGGCGCACTTGACTTTGCACGGTCTTTAACGCACAACTTTGACCACTAATACATACAAAATTATATGAATCTAGCATGTATAAGTGGTATCATCGTATTTGTCTTGCAAAATAGTTTTATTTCATATATCTTTGTACTAATTCTGTAGGCATGCTATAAATGAAAATCATAATCAAAGCTATACAGCGGAAAAAAAGGGCAGCCCGGTGCATGTAGCTCCCGCTTGCGCAAGGTCCGGGGAATGGTCCGGCCACTTTGGGTCTATTGCACGCAGCCTTTACCTACATTTCTGTAAGAGGCTGTTTCCAGGACTTGAACCCGTGACCTCAGATTTAAAAAAGGGCAGCCAGGTGCATGTAGCTCCCGCTTGCGCAGGGTCCGGGGAAGGGTCCGACCACTTTTGGCTCCCTATATTGATGCCTCTGAAGATTCTCACTTTGGGAAGGAGGGAGTAGAAAGCATTACCAGTTAGTTAACAGTTCACAAGAAAAGGAGAGGCCAAGCTGCAAGGTAGACGTATCCCTGATTAGGGCTCCCTATATTGATGCCTCTGAAGGTTCTCACTTTTTACCAAGTTATTACACACCTGTTGTTTCTTACATAGAAGCTTATAGCCTTTTGAAGGCTGTAACAAGGCCTGGATTCCAGAATCTACTGAATTTGTGTGCATAAGTTATTACCTGCTGAACTGTCCGTCCTAAACTCATTGTCTTGCCATCTCCTTGTGGCTCTTTTCTCAGCCCCTCAATTTGGTTCGTTCTGTAGCTGCATTATGTTTAATAGGCATGCAGCTGTTGGGCATAGATCATCGCCAATGGCTGGCTGATTGTGTTTGCTTTGGGCATTATGTTAGCGTTGCAGATCTTGCTTGGTTCATGGTTCTTGAGTGACTTGGCTGCATAGTATTGAATTCATGCTCCAGCCAACTCATCCAAAAGTCTGAACTGATGGAGGGAGGCGGGCAATATATTTCAACACTCCCCCTCATGTCTAGGCTATTTTAGTCCTTAGACGTGGGATCGATGTAGGCCGCAGAATCGTTTTATTTTAATACTGCGTTGGCAGGTCTTGAACTCAAGACCTCTTGGCTCGGATACCATATTGAATTCATGCTCCATCCAACTCATCCAAAAGTCTGAACTGATGGAGGGAGGCGGGCAATATATTTCAACACACCACGACTGAGATTGCCCTTGCTTTAAAAAGGCTGCTTGCTTGCAATTACGAGGCGGCTCACCTTTGCTCAGGTCATGTGTTTTGGTGGCCACCTCATCTCCGTGACAATACGAGCTCTTACTGTCAACTTGCTAGCGACTTGCCATCTAGCTTAGCAAGGACTTTGTTTATTATCAGTTTGAAGAACTAATGGATGCTTTATGGATTTTATCATGATAGACTTTTTGTTTGACATTTTTGTGGCAATCCCTTTTTATAAACTCCATACTGAGTCGATTCATTGGTCTCACAGGTTCATTTTTTTACCTTGTGCTACTTGCTTTCCTTAAAACATAAGTAGTTTATGATTGCCATCTGATAGCATCTCCCTAACATGTATGTTTGGTGAGTGCATAAAATACTGTTCTGAAACTAATGGCATCTCAAATCACAATGCAGCTGTGCAGGACAGCCACGGATAATCCTAATATCGTGTTCCTAAAAGTAAATTTCGATGAAAACAAACCTATGTGTAAACGACTAAATGTGAAGGTCCTCCCTTTCTTCCAGTTTTATCGCGGAGCCGATGGGCAACTGGAGGCGTTCTCATGTTCCTTAGCTAAGGTAAACCTACATCATCCCCTTCATAGGTCACCTCACAATAGGTAATCTTTAGTTACAACTCATAATGTACTGTATCAGATTGTCGGAAACTCCAGACACATGATCTTGTTCTAGAGAGGCTTCTTTTGCAAGTGTTTTCACTTTATTGTTTTGTTGTTCAACAATGGGTTCAGAAAATAGGCACCGATAAATACTTTGTAACGTTTTGTCCAAGTTCCGTATGCTCTCATTAAATCCAGTCTCTCCTTTACAGTTTCAGAAGCTGAAGGATGCCATTGCCGTTCACAACACTGATCGCTGCAGCATTGGTCCACCTGTCGGAGTAGGGGATGTGCTTGATAGTTCGAGCTCCCAGGAGAAACCTACAGAAGCTGCAAGCTAGCCCTCCTTGGAAATCATCTGTTTCTTTGTCCGACTCATTTTTTTGCCCCACTGTAATCAGCTCAGGACAATCTTCAGTTTTCCTGTATAGAGGGGGTTCACGTACGCATCAGGTGTTGTGAGGATTACTGTTTTACTCTCAGGGAAGGAAACTGTGTATCATATATAGCGTGTCAGCTTTTCCTTGTGCTTGGCAGAAGCAGTAGTGTTATACTACATCATTTTAGGGGTGGTAAAAGTCATGAACTCCGTCCTGGGGCTGTCACACACCGTTGGTTTGGCCAAGGACGTGTGGTGAAGCTAGGCCTAGGTAACGAATAAAGAAGCGGCCGTTTATTTCTAATTACACTGATTTTCGTATATCTTAGTGATCTCTCTGAGCCATCCCAATCATCATCTGTGCCTCACTATCTGTGAACAACAGAGCAAAAATCGCAGCAACATTTTGCTAACATTGTGCTCTTTTGGAATACAATTTTTGTATACTGTGTTGTACAATTTGAAGGCTATGTTCAACCATCAGGTGGGCATCCAGCTGAATTTTTTGGTTAATACCAGCTGATTTCATTAACTCTTCCTTTCTTCCCGTGTGGTTATTGTTCATAACGGAAGCACGTTTTAGCAACTGCATACTGAGTCAAGTGACTCAAAATTAATGAATTATTCAGACAATCAAGAATATCAAACAGATAAGAAAACCTTATTTTCTGGCTAAATAGCCGCATCTCTTCTCTTCGCCCTGGCACATCCAAGGTCCTTTTCAAAATTTGAAAATAATCAGCCAGAGAAAAGTACATAAGTTCTATTCAGTATTACTCTTTGAAATTGTTTTAGTTACAGACTGTTCTCATGTATGACTACAAGTATTGCATGCAAAATACTACTCACCGTAAGCCCCAGGCTCCCAACTACTGTGCCTACTTCTATACATTTCAATGTTAGCATGTATCCTTCCATTGCATGACTTCACTCAGAATCATCCCATTGCATGACTTCACTTGGAGAACCAGAGGAAGCGTATCGAAACACGTAACCCTTTCTGCTCATCAACTACAACTAGGCACGCCCCAGCGATTCCGTTTCAAATCCTTGTCATATATTTTCAATCGTTGAGACTACATGGCTGTGGCATAACTGTTCCCAATTTCCTCCATTTTGCATTCTGACAGGTGCTCTTTGCATCACCACCCCCTCGTTTTAGAGTAAGCTTGACGTTGTGCAAGGCTATCCCATGGCAAGGTACAGCTTTACTGCAACTGAGCTTGATAGCCTCTCTTGAGGCACTTGTTCCCCTAATGTTCTTAAACAACACATTGCTCACCTCCACAGCCGCTTTCTATACAAAAGAATAACACACCAGGTTATATCTATGTACATACAGCGCTTGGTATGAGCGGGTTGCTATCTCAGAAAACAATCAACAAAAAATAAAATCAATGTACATAAACAAATGAATAAATCCATCATGGTCGTCATGTTCTTTCACCTGTTTATTACATGGTGTAGCCGAGTCACAGTAGTTCTGGTCGATAATGATCGGGTTCTGTACATTATCCATTATCATGTTCTTGAACACGATATTCTTTGCATAACCCCGCCCGCCCTGCCATGTCTTGATACGAGCTCCATTTGTCGTGTCGTGCAGTCGCACCCCGTCAATGGTGATGTTTGCAACTTGAGCTTGAGAGTTGCGATCACCTAAGCTCCCAATGCTTATCCCATGCCCTGGTCCACACACGATGTTCTTGACATGTAGATTCTCAGTCCCATCCTCGATTGACATGCAGTCGTCCCCAGTCTTGATTGCACAGTCCATGACTTTCACATCCTTACTATGGGCGATATGGATTCCGTCGGTGTTGGGGCTAGTGCCAGGTGCTCTGATTGATAGGCGTGACATCCTTACATCGCTGCAACGCTCCATTGATATGTGGATTTGTTGGCTGTTCAACACTTCTAAATTATTCACTTTCAGATTTGTACAAGAATAGAACGTCAAAGCCTGGAAAGTGAAAAGAAAGATAGCCAATATGTAAGCAAGAAAAACAAGGCTACTCGATTGGAATATGCCAAGTAAGATGATTGGAAGGTGCACTCACCGTTGGAGCTTGCCTGCAAGGCTATGAAGGAAAAGAACAATTCATATTAGAAATGTTTCAGGAAAAAATAAATTGAAAGCTGTAATAGTTAAAACTTTTTAAAGTTGACAGTGAAACGTTACATTTTCCTAGTGTTTTTCATTAATACACAACTTAGAAGTTCAATGTACTTACGAGTTTTGTGTTTACTTTGCAGGAGTTCTGCCACCAAATCTTTCCATTTCCATCAATGGTCCCACCACCGGTGACAGTAAGACCTCTCACAGATCTGAACAAAATCCAGTGCCTAATGGTATCCTCTATCCAGTATGATCTCTTTGGAGGAGCTACCAAAGTACCTTCAATCTGGAATTTGTAGAACTTGTCATCTTTGTTTGCAAAATTTGATGGAAGAAAATAATGTATGCATGTTATTGTTATTCATCTATCTCACCATTAACTTGATACTGGATTTGCATGGGCCAGAGAAGGTTACATGCTTCGTTAGGCATTTCTTGCCCTTGGGGATGAGCACAGTGCTAGGATTCAAAGAGGAGCAAGCTGCAGCCCACGCCTTTGACAATGCCTGCAAGAAGTGGATGCGCAAGAAACCCGTGGTAAACCTTCCGTATGCATTTCTATCTCTAGTGAAATGAATTATGCTATGTATTTTGAGTTGATTTTGTGCTATACATACCTTTGTGTCGTCGTGGCGTCCATCCCCGTAAGCCCCATATCTGAGCACACTGAAAACATGATTTGACTGTAGAGATCGGTCTCTATGATCAGACCAATTTGTCAAAGGGGCCACTTTCATGTCTTTCTTGGCAAGAACACAACACAAGAATAATGACAGTAGAGAGAAAAGGGGCACAATGGAAGCCATTTGTGCACTCTTAGTATGTGCTGGTGGTGCTGAAACTGATGGGATCAAGTATTCCATCATGAGGATTATTTATAGGTGCCAAGTTTGGTTGGAGATCTTTGGATGTTCTTAGCTCAGGTTGCTTCTGGTTGATTAGCTAAGTTGGCATCGATATTTGGAGCGTAGCAACAGAAGATTCTCCTGGCATGGGAGTCAAGATAAATGTGCTTGAAACATTATGTTTGCCTTTTTTGCCATTGCACCCAACTAACCCAGTTTGGCTTTTGAGATTATTTCAACACTAAGATCCAAACAGCAAAATTAAGGACACCTGGAGTACCCACTGTAGAGACAGATCATCTGAAAAACGCATGCATTTCTTCGGTGCTGCACTCTCCAGACCCACTAACCTTGCATGGACGTTTGAACCCTTACAGATGTATAGCCCACTGGCTGGTGGAAGTAATGAATCATCGTGCACCTTATCAGTGCTAATGACAAATCATCAGGGAAAGAAGGCATGTGATTGCATTTGGACCTTTTCAGGTAGGTATCTTAACATTCATGAACAGAGGTTTCAGTTATAGGATCTTAGCTGAGAAAGGAAAAGCGTGGGGCTCGATTCATGGTTGCCGATTTGATGGAGATTTCTTGCGCTGCATCTTAGCGAGGTCATTTGTGACGACCCAAGAGGGGATCGGCTTCATGGCCAGAGGTAAGGGACGAGGAGAGGAGCAGGATAGGTGAGAAGGAGAGAAAGGGGATGAGGGCAACTAGACTTTTCTTATTTCATATCCTCCACGGAGTACAGGGTAGGTCTCTTATACTTGCACACACACGCCTGGCCACATGTGGCCCACTGGCACACACACGCTCACCCCTTTCTATCTATTTCACCTTCCAGGTCCACCGATACTCATGTATCAGGTGTGACATTTGCCTCCCCTTGAGCGCGAGCGTCTTCATCCCAACAGCTTGCCTCCGGGTAGCGCTGACGGAGCACAGAATAATCCTCCCAGGTCGGGGATTCAGGAGCTAACGAAGACCACTGAACTTTGACCTGCACAATTGAGTTGTTGCCTTTCTTCACCATGCGACGTTCGAGAATGGCAATAGGTTGTACCGGTGCCGCTGTGAGGTTCGGTGCACGGGGTAGCTCTGAGAAAACTGGACTGTAGTCCGGAGTGAAGGGCTTGAGCTGCGAGACATGAAAAACTGGGTGTATGCGACTGTCGTCCGGCAACTGGAGCTTGTAAGCCAAAGGACCAATGCGTTCCAGAATCTGAAATGGACCAAAGAACTTGTACGCCAATTTGGGGTACGGGCGGTTAGCCACTGTTGACTGTGTATATGGCTGAAGCTTGAGCAGCACTGAATCACCCACTTCGAAGGAACGCTCTGTACGATTGCGATCAGTCTTTTGCTTGCACCTGTTTTGAGCCCGCGCCAATTGATCACGGAGCCAGCCACTGTGAGTTGCCCAGTCCAGCTCGGTGCTTGCATCCGCGGGCAACCTGGTGGCCAAAGTAGGTAGACCACCCAGGTTGGGTTCTTTGCCGTAGAGTGCCTGGAACGGTGTTGTGTTTAGCGATGAGTGATAGGTGGTATTGTACCAGAACTCAGCCGTGGACAGCCACTTTCGCCACTGCTTGGGATTGTCATGCACCGCACATCGCAGATACATCTCGAGGCACTGATTGACGCGCTCGCTCTGTCCATCCGTCTGAGGGTGATATGCTGTCGAGTAACTGAGCTTGGTGCCGGCGGCGTCGTGGAGAGCACGCCACATTTTGCTGGTGAAGATAGGATCGCGATCCGAGACAATCGAGTGTGGCACCCCGTGCAGCTTGATGATGCTGTCCCAGAATGCACGCGCCACTGTTGCTGCTGTGAAGGGGTGACGCAAGGGCACAAAATGCGCGTACTTAGTGAACCGGTCAACAACGACCATGATCACCTCACAGCCCTCAGACAGTGGCAAACCTTCGATGAAGTCCATGGTGAGGTCATGCCACGGCTCTGTAGGGATGGGCAGAGGTTGCAGCAGTCCGGGTGGCTTGATATGCTCGTGCTTGGCGTGTTGGCAAACGGCAAACTGGTGCACGAATTCCTCCACGGCCTGCTTGAGGCCCCGCCAGGCAAATAGCTTCTTGAGGCGCTGATATGTGGCCGTGACTCCAGAGTGACCCCCAATTGCGCTGGCATGGAAAGCACTGATTAGTTTGGTCTGGAGTGCGGTGTTGGCACCAATCCAGAGCCGGTCCTGAAGGCGGATCACGCCTTGCCTGAGCTCGTAGCCGTGCTCATCCGGACTGAAGACAGCCAACCGTTGCAGCAGATCTTGGGCGTCAGCGTCCGTCTCGTATGAGTTCGCGACTTCTTGCAGCCACTGTGGTTGGCACACGGAGATGGCATCGAGGGAAAGAAGATGCCCGACGCGAGACAATGCATCTGCGGCACCATTGTCAACACCGCGCTGTAACTCGGTGTCCAACTGTTGCTCCCCCAAGCTGCACAAGCTCTTATGATCCGTGACGATGACGAATGGTGCCCGTTGTAGGTAGGCGCGCCACCTGTCTATCGCCATGATCACCGCAAGGAATTCTTTCTCGTAAATGGAACGGCGTTGATTGCGTGTGCCCAGAGCCTTGCTTAAGTAGGCGACAGGGTGGCCTTCTTGTACTAGGACAGCGCCCACACCCGTATCACACGCATCCGTCTCGATGGAGAACGGGCGGTTGAAATCAGGCAGAGATAGCACTGGGGTGTTCACCATTGCTTGTTTGAGGAGGTCGAACGCCGCTTGAGCTTGATCTGTCCAACTGAATCCTTTCTTAGTGAGCAATTGAGTCAATGGCTTGGCGAGAATCCCATAGTTCTTCACAAACTTGCGGTAATAGCCTGTCAAACCCAGAAAACCCCGGAGTTCAGTGGCATTTGTCGGTGTCGGCCACGCAGACATGGCACTAGTCTTGCTCTTATCAGTTGCCACGCCCTCTCTGGAAATAACATGCCCGAGGTACTCAATGCTGGGCTGTGCGAAGGAGCACTTGGATTGTTTGGCATACAGTTGATGTTGTCGCAGAATGGAGAAGACGGTGCGCAGATGATCAACATGCTCCTGCAGAGAACGGCTGAACACCAAGATGTCATCGAGAAAAGTAATGACGAACTTACGATTTGGTCCGGAGAACACCGAGTTTATGACACATTGGAATGTGGGTGGTCCGTTGGTGACCCCAAATGGCATGACACGGAACTCAAAGTGGCCGTGATGCGTTTTGAATGCAGTTTTCTCCTCGTCGCCTTTTTTCATACGGATCTGATGGTATCCAGCTCGCAGATCGATCTTGGAAAAGAAGGCGGCGCCAGCAAGTTCATCCAGTAGCTCGTCGATGACGGGAAGGGGAAATCTGTTTTTGATGGTCACCATGTTCAGGCGTCTGTAATCTACGCAGAAGCGCCAGGTTCCATCCTTCTTTTTCACCAGGAGTACAGGAGCGGCGTAGGGACTCATACTATGAGTAATGATCCCTGTCCGCAGCATTTCCGTAACCTGACGCTCTATCTCGTCTTTCTGCAACGGAGAATAACGGTACGGGCGACAGTTGATTGGTGTGGCCCCCGGTTCTAGAGTGATAGCATGGTCGTATTGACGGCGGGGAGGTAATCCTGTAGGTTCAGCAAAGACATCACTGAACTCCGTTAGAATGCGTTGGATCACAACTGGTGGTGGTTGAGCTGTTGCTGAATCTGGTATTGGCGCCATTTGGAGTTCTATTAAAGCAGCCCCCCAAATCTCGTTTGCATCATGCATTTGCCAAAGAGAAGCAGCATCCAAAGCAGTAAGGGTTGGCGATTCATCCGATCTAACTCCCTGTAGGTGTACTGCTGTCCCATCACGCTCGAATTGCATTGTTTTCAACTGCCAATCACACTTCATGGGGCTATGTTGCGCTAGCCAGTCGACGCCGAGAACTGCATCATAGACGCCCAAGTCCAGCACACGCATATCTGTGCTGAATGTGTGTTCCTGGCTGCACCACTGGAGCTGCGGTACCATGGCTGTGCAGTTCAGTCGCTGGCCATTGGCTACCCGTACAGCAATGGAAGGAATGGGTGTTGTTGTTGCTCCAATTCTGACAGCAAATGTTGAATTGACAAAACTGTGCGTGCTCCCCGAGTCCACCAACAGCAGCATCGTCTGGTTACCCACAGTTGCTCGCAGGCGAATGGTTTCCGCTGTTTCCGTGCCTTCCACCGCGTGTGCAGAAAGAAGGCAGCACGCGGGCTCTGCAGCCCCGTCTGGCTCATCAAGTAACTGCAGCGCGTGCACGGCTTCGTCAGATAGCACTTCCCCATGATCACCCACCTCTATTGTGAGCAACTGCGCTGAGCGTTTGCATTGATGGTCCCTGGAGTATTTGTCGCCACAACGAAAACAGAGGCCATGCTGGCGTCTGTAGTCTCGCAGCTGCCGCTCGCGCCCGAAGTCGTCCGGGGCTTGCTTAGGTGCCGGAACGACGCGGGGTACTAAAGTGGCAGGTGGCACTGATGGTGTTGGGGGAGGACGTCCCAACGCCGGTGGCACGCTAGGCAGTGGCGGTGGCCGTCCTGCAGAAGCGGGTCGTAGGCGAGGGCGCTGAATGTCCAATTCCTCCTCCTGTATGCGTGCAAATACGGTGGCTCTGGTAATGCTGGTCGGTGCTTGGATGCGCACCGCGGCTCGCAATTCATCTTTGAGGCCGAGCAAAAATTGGGTGACAAAAAATTTGGAGCTCAATGTGGCGTCGAGTGCGATCATGTTGTACATGTGCACCTCAAATTGCTGCCTGTACTCTGCGACTGTGCCTGTCTGTCGAAGCTGCAACAAATCATGCATCGAGGACTCGAACTCCTCAGGGCCGAATTCCTCTTCCACTGCCCGGCGAAACAAATCCCAAGTGATCACTGGATGCGTCTGACGGAAGGCCCGAAGCCAGAGAGCGGCATGGCCTTCGACGTAGAGTGCTGATGTTGCCACCCAGTTGTGTTGTGGCACATGGTAGAGCTCAAAGTAAGCCAAGCAACGATCCAGCCAAACACGGGGGGCAACACCATCAATGATGTTTGGGTGGCCTGACGGAGTACTCCTCCCGTGGCGCTGGTGCTGACTGAAACCCCCGCTCCGGCAACCCGATCTGGTCATCTGGCTTGGATAGAAGTGGCGGCCCTTCGTTTGTGAGCCGTGCGAGCGGCGCTGACCCCGCGATAGTCTGCGGTATGGGCAGGGCGCTTGGCGAAGATGCGACGCGCGGATCGGGTGGTGGTGGTGGAGGCCCGTTCCGCACGGCAGGTGTGTGTAGCACCGCCGTCGATGGATCGTCCACCTGGGAACCCGTGGATGGGGTTGACGACGCGGACGCGGACACAGCCTTACGCACGTCATCGACCTCTGCTTGAGTAAGGCCGATCTGCTTCGACAAGCTCTGCAACTCGTGGGAGACCTGAGTGTTGAACGCCGTCTGCGCCTCTGCTCGCTTGTCTGCCAAGTCCCTCTCCTCGTCGAATCTGGACAAGAGCTTCTCCATCAGGGCGGTGAGGTTGGCTGTCTGAGTTTCCATGGCGGCTATCACCTGCCTTGCCTGCGCTGAGGGCTTGGAGGGCGCCGTGGCTCCAGCCCCGAGTAGATCGAACCCCGCCGAGGATTTCGAGCGACCTCACCGGAGTGAAATCGCACCTGCGGCGGTGGATGTTACCGATCTGACCAAGGGAGTAGGAAGAACCGCGGCGGAACAAAATTTAAGGAAATTTTGCTGGCTCTGAGATACCAAATGTGACGACCCAAGAGGGGATCGGCTTCACGGCCAGAGGTAAGGGACGAGGAGAGGAGCAGGATAGGTGAGAAGGAGAGAAAGGGGATGAGGGCAACTAGACTTTTCTTATTTCATATCCTCCACGGAGTACAGGGTAGGTCTCTTATACTTGCACACACACGCCTGGCCACATGTGGCCCACTGGCACACACACGCTCACCCCTTTCTATCTATTTCACCTTCCAGGTCCACCGATACTCATGTATCAGGTGTGACATCATTACCTTCTTTCTCCCGGCTTCTCTGCCGCTGGCTGGGGCGCCGGTGGGAGGCGAGCTGGTGGTGGCGGCGGCGGCGGGTGCGCCTGCTGCAAGGGTTGCCGTGCGAGGCTCTGCTTCTGGTCGGTCGTTGCTGGGGTGGACCAACTCCTTGGGCCACGGCCAAATGGGCCGGTGGCGTCCCGGGCTTTTGGTTTCGACTTGGCTTGCCCATCTACACCTACTCTTGCCCAGGGATATGATGGGCTGAAGGAGATTATCATGGCGGGGATGGGACCCGGCCCGGGTGCGTCCTGTGCTATGGAAGAGATGAGAACGAAGCTCCAGAACTCGTCACAAAATCTGAGTAGATGGGGATAACGATACTTTCGGAAGTGTTCGGAAGGAGATTAAGAATTTGAAACAAATGCTAGAAGAGCTCCGAAGTGATCCATTGCGGATGGCGCCGTCCCATGTTGAACTGAAAATCAATGAGAAATTAATAGAAATGTATCATAGTGAAGAGATCATGTGGCGACAAAGGACTCGATTGGAATAGCTCTCACCGGGGGATAAAAACACTAAATTTTTTCATCTCCGTGCCAGCCTCAGGAGAAAAAAGAACATGATAAAAGCTCCCCGGAATTCTCTGGGCGTCAAGATAACTGATCCAGGAGGGTTGAAGGCGTTGACAAAGGCTTTTTACCAAAATCTTTATGAGTCAGAGGGAGTCCAGAACATGGATGATGTTCTTCTTCACGTACCAAGAAAGGTAACAGAGGAGATGAATGCGTCGCTTTGTGCGCCTTACACAAGAGATGAAGTCAAAACTGCCTTGTTCCAAATGTTTTCCACAAAGGCACCGGACTGGACGGATTTTCGGCTCACTTTTATCAGCGGCACTGAAACATTTGTGGAGAGGAAGTCACACAGATAATATTGATGATTGTTAGAGGGGAGGAGAGCCCCGAATGCACCAATGATACGATTCTTGTTCTTATTCCCAAGGTAACGAATCCCACAAATTTATCTCAGTTCAGACCTATCAGTTTGTGCAATGTCTTATATAAGATTATTTCCAAAGTGGTTGCAAATAGACTGAAAGTTATCTTGCATGACATTATTTCGGAGGAGGAGTCTGCGTTTGTCCCAGGCAGAATGATTACAGATAATATCATCTCTCCTTATGAATGCTTGCATTTCATGAAACAAACCAAATAAAAACTAATAGCTTTTGTGCTCTAAAGCTAGATATGATGAAAGTCTATGATAGGCTAGAGTGGTCCTACCTAAGGTATAATGGCAAAGCTTGGTTTTCGATATAGTTATGAGTATGGTTGCCTGTGCTGTTCAATGGTGAGAAACTCGAATCTTTTAAACCATCCAGAGGGATCCGACAGGAAGACCCAATATCCCCTTACTTGTTCTTGATTGCAGTAGAGGGCCTATCGTGCCTCCTGAAATCCGGTTCTCAATCATCAACCTTAGCAGGTATTAAGGTGGCCCCATCGGCGCCCATCATTAATCACCTTTTATTTGCAGACGATAGCCTATTGCTTTTTAAGGTCAGTGTGGAGGGATCAGTTGCGATGTCAAACCTGTTGGACAGATATTACAGTGCATCAGGGCAGAGACTTAATCATGATAAATCTTCAATTTTCTTCAGCAAGGGATGTCCAGGCCCGGTGAGAGAAGCGGTGAAGAACTCTTTACAGGTCCATAATGAAACTCTTAGTGAGCCCTATCTTGGGATGCCTACTGATGTTGGCCACTCCAAGAATGGAACTTTTAAATACCTCAGAGATCGTGTATGGGAGAAGATCAAAGGGTTAATGGAGAAGCTTTTGTCCGCGATGGGTAAGGAAATCTTGATTAAGTCAGTGGCACAAGCTACACTAGTTTTTTCTATGTCATGTTTTAGGCTCCCAAGGGGTTTATGTGAGAGCATTACTTCGATCATTCGGCAGTTTTGGTGGGGATCCAAGCAAGGAAAAAGAAAGACCTGTTGGGTTGCATGGGACATAATGACGCGGCCAAAGCACCTTGGGGGTTTGGGATTTCGGGACCTGGAGATCTTCAATTTGGCTCTATTGGTGAGACAAGCTTGGAGCGTAATGATAAATGATACATCGCTGATTGCCCGGATGCTAAAAGCAATTTATTTTCCTAGCTGTGACTTGCTAGAGGCAGAGTTGGGATCCCATCCTTCTCAGATTTGGTGGGCAATTTTGGATGGCCGAGATATTCTGTTGCAAGGGATTATTCAAAGTAATGGGGAGGGGCAAGCACAGGTATTTGGACACATAACTGGATACCACAGGACAACTTCAAATGGCCTATCACCTCCCTGGTATCTAACCATCCGGACATGGTTGCTCAGCTCATAATACCATGAATGCCTCCTGGAATGAGAACTTGGCCAGGACGGTCTTTACACATTTTGATGCAGAGGAGATCCTCAAGATATGGTTGTGTACATGAACAATCTCGGATTTTTGGGTTTGGCATGCGGAAAGCAAGGGGATCTTCACTGTCTGGTCGGCATATCGCATGATCTTGTGCACAAAAAATAGTAGAGAGAGCTGGATTGATGAGGAGGCTGGCACGTCGGTGAACCAGACAGAGAACAATTAGTGGACATCTATTTGGCACATCAAGGTTCCTTCAAAACTTCGGCTGTTCGTTTCGAGACTGGCAAGACAATCCATCTCATGCGGTGTTCTGCTACAACATCGGAATATGGCAACAACCGAGACATGTGCTCTCTGCAGGGCTCGGGATACATGGTGACATGCACTACTATCTTGCCCAATGGCAGGTAGTGTTTAGGTGCTAGCACCGATTCATATAGTGGAGATAATGAGTGACCACATGAAGGATAGTGCCAAGGATTGGATCTTTGCTTTACATGAAATAATGGCCGAAGATGATTTTGTATGACTTGTGGTAACTATGCGGGCAATCTGGGGAGTATGGAGGAAGGCAATTCATGAGGATATTTTTTAGTCGCCAGCAACAGTACACGGGTTCATCAATTCATACCTAATGGAGTTGCGGGAAATCAAGGTAAAAATTACTTTTGTTCCTTCCAGTACTACGCCACAAAACAGATCACTTTGGACCCCGCCAGCCCCAGGTTATGCGAAGTTCAATTCTGATGGAGCGGTCTCCAGGTATGGAATTGGGTCTATTGGTGTGATTTGTAGGGACCTCGGAGGCACACTCCTGGGAGCCTCGGCACTTGTTTTCAGATTTATATTAGATCCACCTACATTGGAGGCGTTGGCGATATGAGAAGCTATGGCGTTGGCGAAGGACCTATAGACCCAACGTATCCAGGTTGCCTCTAATTGCAAGGTAGTGGTGGACGACATTCAGAAGCGTAGTTTGGCCAGCTATGGTGCGATATTTCAATAGCTCATAGATATTTCTTGTTCTTTTATTACATGTAACATAGTTCATGAACGTAGGAGCTCAAAATTTGAAACTCACAATTTAGCGAAGCATGCTATTACCCTAAATGGTGGCCGCCATATTTGGTTAGTCCATTCAGGAAATCTTCCATCCGTCCGTGTAAATATTGTGACGAACTAATAAAGCTTCGCGGAATTGTCGCAAAAAATAACTTGGTGGTGGCGTATGTCAGCACACAGAGCAACTAGTTGACGAGCGCTCCTTCAGGAGCCTCGCAACGATCACTTGCGGGTGGGCTGAGAGAGCGCTACTTGTCGCGCTCTCAGCTGCTGCCACGTGTTGCGCTCTGGGCGCTCCATCCGGATTTTTTTATTTTTCGCACGTGTTTTTTTCTTTTTAAACGGTTTCCCCCCCTTTTGACTTTTTGGTTTTCCGGTCTTTCTTAGATTTTGGTCCAATTTCTTTTCGCACCTTAAAATTTTCCAAAAACAATCGCACGAAAAAACACGTTTCCTTATTTTTGCTTCCACGAGCGTGCCTCTCGGAAACGAAAAAAATGTGTTTTTTGTTTTTTTTTTCCTTCTGCGAGAGGCATGATTTTGCTTCTGTGAGAGGCATGGTTGTGCTTGCGCAAGAGGCACGGTTGTGCCTCTCGAAAACGAAAAGCACATTTTTTATTTTTTTCCTTCCACGAGAGGCATGGTTGTGCTTTCATAAGAGGCATGGCCGTGCCTCTTTCAGAAAGGAAAAAAAACCATGCTCCCAGTTCGGTTTTCTCGTCCAGTTTTTTTCATGAAAAAAAGTTTGTCAAAACTATCAACATAGGATCTAGTTTTGTAGATCTTGACGTAGGAAATCCAACGGTGAAAATGGTTTGAGATTTGGACACACGGTTTAAGAGATAAAACATTTTGAATAAATGGATCTACAAAAAAAGGGAAAACTCCCAGGTTGCAACAAGTGGCACACATGTAGCGCGCCACTTGTAACAACCTGGGGAGGTGGGAGTGATATTTGCAAAGACTACTCCTCAATTAGTGATTTTGGTCCGTACATGATTGCGTAGGTTATGAAATATTGTTGTTCTGGGCTTCATTGCCTTAGTGGGGGCGTCTGTCAGGCCTCAATGCACTGACTCGAGCCAAGCTCATCACTAAACCCACACCAAGCCCACCACCAAACGACCTTTGGTCGGAATAGCTCAGACGCCTACCCGGGTCTGTGGGAGCACGATGCGAAGATTAGGACGAAGCCGAACATGTAAGTATCTCGGGAAGGCTGGCTAATAGACGGTACAACCTGGGGACAAATGGGTGTGCCCGGCGGACATGAACACAAAAATTTCGCTACAAATGAGTCGTGTCCAAAAGCATATCCATCTTGAGTGGTTCGGTTGCTCATTTGCAACCAATTTAGATGGATCTTAGGGTTAATTTATAAAAGAGGCATTTATTAAAGGCGTTGCACATTGCTTGCTTGACAAAGTCTGGGCAAGTGTTTTGCAAGCAGATGACGGGGCATCCGGGCAGGTCGACCGGCAGGGTGAACGACTAGGCAGGCGGAGGCAAGCATGGGCAGGCCAGCTGAATGGCCAGATGTCCCATGGACACATCCTTCCACCATGGATCCGGACCTGGTTTCCCTTTGATCGGGTTTAATCCCAATCAGATCATAATCCATTGCGACCCCAGGGCGGCGATGCGATCTAGCAATTCGCTTAAAGACGAGATATTTGTTGGATCCATCTTATCGACGCTTTCGGGGTTGATGCCGAAATGATTTTCGGCAATCCGGGAGGCCACCTTGGGCTTAATGGCCGGGCGGGCGCCTATGGTGAAATTGCCGATCTGGAGGATCTGCCCAGGAACTAGGGCCCTTCCAGAGGTGATTTTGTCGTTGACAACAAGGCGAGCCATCGATCCTTCTATCGACAAGCAGATGAACTCCCAATTAAAGCACCAATGTCGGTGTCAAAACCGGCCGATCTCGGGTAGGGGGACCCGAACTGTGCGTCTGTGGATCGAAGGTAACATGAGGCGGGGGACACGATGTTTACCCAGCTTCGGACCCTCTTAATGGAGGTAATACCCTACTTCCTGCTTGACTGACTTGGATGAAAATGAAGATTACAAGAGCTGAACTACCTCGAGATCGTAATAGCTAAACCCTAGATGTCTAGCCTGTATGATTATGATTGCCTCTACGGACTAAACCCTCCGGTTTATATAGACACCGGAGGGGCCTAGGGTTGCACAAGGTCGGTTTACAGAAGAAGGAAACTACACATCTGGACACCAAGCTTGCCATCCACGCGAAGGAGAGTCCCATCCGAACACGGGGGAAGGTCCTCGATCTTGTATCTTCACGACCCATCAATCCGGCCCATATCACACAGCCCGGACCCCTGAGGACCCCCTAGTCCAGGACTCCCTCGGCCACCTCTAGCAGTTGTGCTCATTGGACCACACACATCACTGTGTATTAGCCCCAACAGCTCGGACGCCCTCTCGCAACTCTTTGCGAAGGGAGACTTAGTCATCTTGCCGAGCAAGCATGATTCGCATGTCTCAAGCGACCCAAACTTGGGCGAAGTTAGGAGTCCATCATCATGAAGCTTCTTCATGCGTTTCAGACTAATGTGTCCAAGCCGACAATGGCAGAAGTATGTCGGATTTATCTCATTAGGCTTATGCCTCTTGACATTCATATTATGGATAGGTTCCGTTTCCAAATTCAAAATAAATAGCCCATCAACAATGGGTGCATAGCCATGGAAATAAATAGCCCATCAACAATGGGTGCATAGCCATGGAACATACCATTCAAAGATATTGAACAACCATTATCCTTTAAATTGAATTCATAAACCTGACTCATCAAACATGAGGCAGAAATAATGTTCCAACTGAGTGCAGGAATGTAATAACAATTATTCAATTCCAAAATGAATCCGGAAGGAAGCTAGAGCTTCATAGTGCCGCCCTCTAACACAACAACTCTTGCTTTGTTGCCGACCCTGATGTCAATCTCCCCTTGTGCCACACGCCTAGTTCTTACTAGCCCCTGCATCGAGTTGCAAATATGAACAACCGACCCGGTATCAAATACCCAAGAGCTACTAGGTATGTCAGCAAGGTAAATGTCTATAACATATGTAAGAAGTGTACCTTTGCCTGAAGAAGCATTCCCGGTCTTCTTGCCATGCTCAACAAGCCACTTTCTACAGTGATTACCTTCTCCGTGCCCTTTTCCTTAGCCTTTTTCTTGGACCAACTCTTCTTGAACTTGCCAGAGTTCTACACCATCAACACTTGATGCGTGCCTTTCTTAATATCTTGCTTTGCCACCTTTAGCATCTGATGCGATTCAGTGAGCTTCTTGTCCATGCCATGCATATGATAGTTCGAGATGAACGTCCCATAGCTAGGCGGAAGAGAACCCATGGTATGTCCATTTTGCATCATGCTTTTATATTGATATTTATTGCATTATGGGATGTTATTACATATTATATCACAATACTTATGCCTTTTCTCTCTTATTTTATAAGGTTTACATGAAGAGGGAGAATGCCGGCAGCTGTAATTCTGGGTTGGAAAAGGAGCAAACATTAGAGACCTATTCTGCACAACTCCAAAAGTCCTGAAACTTCAACGAGAATATTTTTGGAATATATAAAAAATATTGGGTGAAGAAAGTACTAGAGGGGGCCCACCTGCCATCAACAAAGGTGGAGGGCGCGCCCTACCCCCTGGGCGCGCCCCCTACTATGTGGGCCACCTGGCAGGCCCCCGACACCCATCTTCTGCTATATGGTGTGTTTTTACCTGGAAAAAATCAGAAGGAATCTTTCGGGACAAAGCGCCACTGTCTCGAGGCGGAACCTGGGCAGAACCAATCTAGGGCTCCGGTGGAGCTGTTTTGCCGAGGAAACCAACGATCCTCTCATCGAGAGTGTTGCGACCAGACCTCAAATAGTCTGATCTCTGTGCATCAGTGTCATCCCTGGATCGGTAATGCTGACACACACAGTACTTGAAGGATTTATAATAGAGTAGCAATCACACACTTATTACATCGAATGTCTCAAAAGAGAACTTATTACAATAAATATGGCTTAAGGCTATCTAATAACGATAACAGCAGAAGGCTTGGAAGATAAGCGAGTCCATCAACTCCAACGGCATCACTGAGTATAAGATCACGACCTAAGGCACCTTACTCGTCGTCTGAAAAGTCTGCAACATGAACGTTGCATCCCGAAACGGGTCAGCACATGGAATATGGTGGCAATGTAACACATAGAGAGTAATGAAAGAATAATGCTATACTACATGCATATATGGCTGGTGGAAAGCTGTATGGTTACAGTTTTGCATAAAGCCGATTTTTCCCTACTGCAAAAGAATAAATTTTATTTAACTATCATGGTGGTTGTTAAACATCGAGAAGGGTACTCCAACTCAATCCCAATTAAGCATCATCATTAACCCAACAAAATTTAATTAAAGAAACATGATGAGATTCACATGATAATCCAAGTACTAGATACTCAAAACGTCCATAACCGAGGACACGGATAACCATGATTAGTTTATACACTCTGCAGAGGTTTGCGCACTTTTCCCCGCAAGACTCGATCTCCTCCGCTTGATTTCTTGTACTACATGGTGTTTGAAAAATAGATGACCGAGACACAGTCTTCCAAAAGCATTAACTCTCTACTCCGGGTAGACAGTACCAACCTACATCCCCTACATCTGCTAGTCTACCTCTTCAAGAGCTCACACAACTTAATCAACTATGCTAGAGCCCATAGTAGCTTGCGCCTGCACACGTAAGTTTCTAGCATGAATAATCTCATGATCCCTTTGAGTCTGGGTGGCGGTCCATAGGAGAATCACACGGTACCCCGAGATTTCCAAAAATACAAGCAACACTGGGTTCCCCAGGTGCCTCAATCCACCCAGATGTGAGATTAAGTTGCCACCTTAAGTAAACCATTAATTAACAATCTCACATCTGTCATGGATACACTCACCCAATCCACGTCTACTAGCATAGCATGGCAATATAAGCAAACGTAGAAGTAACTCCCAAAGGTTTGATAATAAACAGGTAATAGGTTCTACCTCATCTACTTCCCAAAACCCACATATTAATCAGATCCTAATCATGCAATTGTTTGAGGATTGATTTAATGCAATAAAACTGGGTAGTAAAGAAGTATGATCAAAGTGTTACTTGCCTTGCTGATGATCCATGAAACCTAGAGATTCGAAGTAGCAAGCGGCGCACTCCGGGTACTCTATCGCAAACAAACAAGCATACAATAAGCACTCATCTAATGCACAGGTAAAACTCAAATAAAAGATCTAACCAGAAAGTTCAACTTAAGAACTCCGGTTTGCAAAAAGAATCAAATCCAACGAAGCAACGAAAATCGAACGGCGAAAGAAACAAGCTTCGTTTTACTATTCTGGACCTAGGTCAAATTTTACAGTAGCAAAAGATTGTTTGAGTGGGTTAAATGGAAAGAGGGTTTCGATACGAAACTCTAGGCGCTTGAATTGCCTGATTCCGATAAACGAGCGAAAAGTTATACTAAAACGAAAATCGGATCAGAAATCGCGATTAGAAATAATCACGGAAAATCCGAGAAAAAGACAAACGGACGAACAGGCTAACGAACGAACGTTCGCTGTCTGTGGCTAAACGACGAAAACCGTTCGTTAAAATGAACGTACGGACGAACGTCCGCTAATTAGACTAAACCGGGTGAAAAAAATAAACCGAACCAGATCTAAAATAAAAAAAAACAGATCTAGGGTTTCGTAAAAAAACCGATCGATTTTATTAGAAAACCGGCGGCTACCTCGGGGTGCCGAGCAGCGGCTACTCCGCGGCGGGGTGGCGGCGGGGTCCGGCGGCGGCGGCGGGGTTCGGTGGCGGCGTCGTCGGGCGGCGGCGCGGTGGCGGCGGCGCGGGTCGTCGTCGGCGGTGGCGGCGGCTGGGGCTAGGGTTTGGGGCGGCTCGGGCTGGGCTTCCCCGGCTTATAAAGGCCGGCCGGCTAGAGTCCGGTCGGGTACGACCCGGCTAGGTCGGTATCTTTTTTTAATCATTACGCGCAGAAAAATAAAAAATATAAATACTAAACGGACTCCAAAAATCCTGAAATAAATTTTCCCCGACTTCTAAAATCAAGCCGGACAAGAAGAACATTTATTTTGGGCCTAAATGCAATTTTGAAAAACGCGCATTTTTCCTAAATTCAAATAAAGTAGCGATAAAATCCAAAATAAAATCTTATTTGATATTATTATTACATCCTCAATATTTCCTTATTTTGGGAAAGTCATTTTATTCCCTCTCTCATATTTTTATAATAGAAATAATTGAAGATAAAATAAATAAAATCAAATGATCATATTTTCAAAATTTGAGAAAACTCAAATATGAAAATAACAAAATCCCCAACTCTCTCCGTGGGTCCTTGAGTTGCGTAGAATTTCTAGGATCAAGCCAAATGCAATAAAATATGATATGCAATGATGATCTAATGTATAACATTCCAAATTGAAAATTTGGGATGTTACAAACCTACCCCCCTTAAGATGAATCTCGCCCTCGAGATTCGGGTTGGCTAGAAAATAGGTGAGGATGGTCCTTCAGTAGATCTTCCTCTCGCTCCCAGGTGGCTTCATCCTCGGTATGGTGGCTCCACTAAACTTTGCAAAACTTGATAACCTTGCTGTGGGTGACTCGGCTGGCATACTCGAGAATCTTGACTGGCTTCTCCTCATAGGTCAAATCACTATCCAACTGAATCGCTTCCAGCGGTACTGTATCTCTTAACGGTATATCAACCATCTCTGCATGGCACTTCTTCAACTGGGAAACGTGGAACACGTCATGAACTCTGACAATCCTTCGGGCAATTCCAATTTGTAAGCAACTTCTCCCATACGCTCCAAAACTTTGTATGGTCCCACAAAACGTGGCGCTAACTTTCCCTTAACTCCACAGCGCTTAACTCCTCGAAGTGGAGATACACGAAGATAAGCTCTGTCTCCAACTTCGTAAGTTGTTTCCTTGCGTTTTGAATCTGCATAGCTCTTCTGCCTGGACTAGGCTACCTTGAGCCTATTGCGAATCAACTTCACCTTCTGTTCAGACTCTTTAATCAAATCTGGTCCAAACAACTGGAGGTCTCCAACTTCATCCCACAACAACGGTGTCCTGCACCTCCTTCCGTACAGAGCTTCGAAAGGGGCCATCTTCAAACTGGATTGGTAACTGTTGTTGTAAGAGAACTCCGCATATGGCAAATTGCCGTCCCAGCTAGACCCACAATCTAGCGCACAAGCTCTCAGCATGTCCTCCAGAATCTGATTGACTCTCTCGGTCTGTTCATCTGTCTGCGGATGAAAGGCTGTACTGAACTCTAGCCTAGTACCCAAAGTTTCGTGCAACTGATTCCAGAACTTTGAGGTAAACTGGGTTCCTCTATCTGATACAATGCTCCTCGGAACTCCATGCAGACATACGATCCTGGTCATGTATATCTTTGCCAACTTACCACTGGTGTAAGTGGTCTTCACTGGGATGAAATGAGCTACCTTCGTCAAACGATCGACTACAACCCATATCGAGTCATAGCCTGAACGAGTCCTGGGTAATCCTGTGATAAAATCCATGCCTAGCTTATCCCACTTCCATTCGGGTATCGGCAATTGCTGTAGCAATCCTGCTAGCTTCTGATGCTCTGCCTTTACTCTCTGACATACATCACATACCGCTACGTACTCCGCAATATCTTCTTCATTCCGGTCCACCAGAAAGTGTCCTTCAAATCCAGATACATCTTGGTATTTCCTGGGTGAATCGAATACGGCGAATCATGGGCCTCTTGCAGAATCAACTTCCTCTCCGGGTCATTAGGCACATAAACGCGGTCCTCAAACCATAAGGTATCATGCTCATCCTCAGGAAATCCCTTAGCTTTTCCTTTGCTCATTTTCTCCTTTATTTCGGCAATCTCCTTGTCAGTCTTCTGAGCTTCTCTGATCTTATCCATCAAAGTAGATTGAATCTCCAACGCTGCTACATAGCCTCTCGGAACTATCTCCAAACACAATTCACGAAGATCCTCGGCTAACTCCTTTGGTAACTCTCCGGTCATGAGCGTGTTGACATGGCTCTTGCGGCTCAACGCATCGGCTACTACGTTAGCCTTTCCGGGGTGATAATGCAATCTCATATCATAATCCTTGATGAGCTCCAACCATCTCCTTTGCCTAAGATTCAACTCCTTCTGCGTGAAGATGTACTTCAAACTCTTGTGATCCGTGTACACCTCACAATGGTTTCCGATGAGAAAATGTATCCATGTCTTCAATGCGTGCACTACGGCTGCTAACTCCAAATCATGTGTAGCATAATTCAACTCATGAGGTTTAAGCTGTCGTGAGGCATATGAAACAACTCTTCCTTCCTGCATAAGCACTGCTCCAAGTCCTCGACGAGAAGCGTCGCAATATACTTCATAATCCTTGCGCTGATCGGGCAAAATCAATACTAGTGAGGTAACCAAACGTTTCTTCAACTCCTGAAAACTAGCCTCACATTCCTCAGTCCATTTAAACTTGGTGTCCTTCTTCAACAATTCCGTCATGGGCTTTGCAATCTTCAAGAAATTCTCAATGAACCTCCGGTAGTATCCTGCGAGTCGAAGAAAACTCCAGATCTCTCCAACTGTTGTTGGGGCTTCCCAGTTTGCCACAGTGACAACTTTGGTGGGGTCTACTGCTATTCCTTCTCCGGATATCACATGTCCGAGGAATCCCACTTCCTTCAACCAAAACTCACATTTGCTAAACTTGGCATATAACTGATGTTCTCTGAGCCTCTCCAGTACCAAACGCAAATGCTCCTTATGCTCCTCTTCATTCTTCGAGTAGACCAAAATATCATCAATGAACACCACGACGAACTTATCCAGAAACTCCATAAACACCTTATTCATCATGTTCATGAAATAGGCAGGTGCGTTAGTCAGACCAAATGACATAACGGTATACTCGTACAGCCCGTACCTGGTGGTAAAAGCCGTCTTGGGTATATCCTGCTCTCGAATCTTCAGCTGATGGTATCCCGATCGCAAATCGATCTTGGAGAATACCTTGGCTCCTTGCAATCGGTCAAACAAGTCATTGATCATCGGCAGTGGGTACTTGTTCTTGATTGTTACTTCATTCAATCCTCGATAATCAACAACCATCCTTAATGATCCATCCTTCTTCTCCACTAGAAGTATTGGCGATCCCCAAGGTGAAGAACTTGGGCGAATATAGCCTTTATCCAGTAACTCCTTAATCTGCTTCTTAATCTCCTCCAAAAATCTTTTGCGGGCATTCTGTATGGTCTCTTAGATATCGGCCCTGTGCCTGGCAAAAGCTCAATCAAAAACTCAATATCTCTATCTGGTGGCATGCTTGGCAACTTCTCTGGAAATACGTCAGGAAAATCCTTCACCACTGGTACTTCCTCCTGTACAACTCCTCATAAGGAATTTACTTGAGTCCTCTTTGGCACATGCCGGGATACATACTTGATCCTTCTTCCTTCTGGCGTGGTAAGCAAAATCGACTTACAGGCGCATTCAATGTTCCCTCCATACTTCGATAACCAATCCATGCCTAATATCCCATCCAGTCCTTGCGATTCCAGTACTATTAGGTCTGAGGGAAACACGTAGTTACCAATCCTTAATGGTAACCGATCACACCATAGACTAGCCATATACTCTGCTCCTGGCGAGGTTACTAACGTGGGTGACCTAAGGGCTTGGGTTGGCAGCGTATACTTATCCATAAATCCCCTTGATATGTATGAATGCGATGCACCAGTATCAAAAAGAACGATTGCAGTAAATGACTTAACCAAAAACTTACCTATTACTGCATCTGGCTGGGTTTCAACCTCCTCCACGCTAACATGGTTCACCTGTCCTTTGTTAAAAGGGTTGGGCTTCTTCCCAGAACTCCCATTGCCATTTCCATTCTTCGCTTCAGGACATTCAGTGGCATAATGTCCAGTCTTCTGGCATTTGTAACAGGTGATGTGGCTCAGATCCCTTTTGGCTGGTGTTGATGGGTTGGTGTGGTTCTGTTCGTTGCTTCCTCCATTCCCATTACCATTCTTGGGGCCACTGTGGTTGTGCGAACTATCTCCTCCATGGGTATGCTGAAAATGTCCTCCCGAGTTCAAGGTAAAACGAGGCTTCTGCTGAGCTCCAGAATTGTACTTCCCTTGTCCATACTTCCTCTTGCGGCTGTCAATCTGCTGCTGATTTCCTTCAATCATGAGAGCTCTATCTACCAACTCCTGGTAGTTGTTGAAGGTTGCTACCATCAACTGCATGCTCAGCTCATCATTCAGTCCTTCCAGAAATTTCTCCTGCTTAGCTGCGTCTATAGCAACGTCATCTGGGGCATAACATGCCAACTTACTAAAGTCATCCACATACTGGCCAACAATACGTCCTCCTTGGTGCAAGTTGTGAAACTCACGCTTCTTCATGGCCATAGCTCCTGCTGAAACATGAGCAGTACGAAAAGCCTGCTGAAACTGATCCCATGTGACGGTGTTGATAGGATAAGTGGCTGTGAAATTCTCCCACCATGATGCTGCGGGTCCATCAAGCTGATGTGCGGCAAAACACACCTTCTCCGCATCTATGCATCATGCAGTGGTCAACTCCCTTCCCATCTTGCGGAGCCAATCATTTGCAACTACTGGCTCGATGCTACTGGAGAACACCAGCGGATTCAGCCTCAAGAAACGGGCTAAGTGATCAACAGGTGGTGGTGGTGGGTTGTTGTTGTTGTTCCCCTGATTCTGATTCTGGACTAGTATCTGCATCAATGCATTCTGCTGTTGGATCAACTGGGTGAGCTCCGGTGGGAAAGCATATCCATTGTCACGTCTCGGAGGCATCTGAGGGTTTTAGAAAAGATGAGAATATAGAATATAATGAGGTCTAGAGAGAAAACACTACCCATATGCACATGAGATAAATTCAATCAATATCACTTCAATCAATACAAACAAGGGCATACCACGGTCTAACTATCGTTACAGAGGTGCTCGGACTATACTATATACATGGCGGAAATTCTACTACTGTCATGGTGGTCGACTAGAAAAACTGCTCGGTCGAAGACTCCATGATATCTGCTCCAGCTTCATCAACAAGGTCATCATCACTATCATCTGGGTCCGAGTCGGTGTCGTCGATGATGATGTAGTTCTCCGGGCAAGTGCAATCATCGTCTTCTCCTCCAGTCGCGGGAAATCCCATGAATACTTTTAGCTTCTTCTTCAGATCATCATTCTTCTCCACGAGTGTCGCTATTTCCTCCTCATATCCATCGCATGTAGACTTGAGTTCTTCCTCCAGTTCCATGATCTTGGTCATAGCCTTCTTCAGATCTATCATGCATGCGCACATCTGGTTCTCCTGGCGACGAATGTGCTGGTTTAACTCCTGGATGAAAGCTGCAATTGATCTATCCTTCCTGGTGCTGATCATCTCCCATTGCTCATCTCGGTGCCCACAAATCTGGTAGATAGTATCCTTGAGATCCTTGTGGTAAACTTCTCCAATGCGTCCCATGGTGATGTGGGCTGCCATGCTCTTTCCTAGACTCCAGGTTGGTGCATCAAAGGAAAACTCTATGGGCTAAGTGACGAGCATGAACGTCCTTCCTGGAACTTGGACTTGAATCATCCAACGCTCCTCTTCGGGTAAAGTGGCAATGTAGGTCCCGGTGAAGCTTGGTACTCTGATGTTCAGGTATCTAGTGACTTCCTTCAAGTGGCGTCCAAAGGGTCTATCTTCATCCGATTGTGTGAACTTGTTCCTTGCATCCGCCATCCTAAAAGAGTAGGAAAGATGAGGAGTCCGAAATGAGAAGAGAGAGTAGTGATCTAGGGCTTTAGCTTAGTGGTCGTGTCCTACAGTCAGCGTTTGCTCTGATACCATCTTGTTGCGACCAGACCTCAAACAGTCTGATCTCTGTGCATTAGTGTCATTCCTGGATCGGTAATGCTGACATGCACAATACTTGAAGGATTTATAACAGAGTAGCAATCACACACTTATTACATCGAATGTCTCAAAAGAGAATTTATTACAATAAATATGGCTTAAGGCCATCTAATAATGATAACAGTGGAAGGCTTGGAAGATAAGCGAGTCCATCAACTCCAACGGCATCACTGAGTATAAGATCACGACCTAAGGCACCTTACTCGTCGTCTGAAAAGTCTGCAACATGAAAGTTGCAGCCCGAAACGGGTCAGCATATGGAATATGGTGGCAATGTAACACGTAGAGAGTAATGAAAGAATAATGCTATACTACATGCATATATGGCTGGTGGAAAGCTCTATGGTTACAGTTTTGCATAAAGCCAATTTTTCCCTACTGCAAAGGAATAAATTTTATTTAACTATCATGGTGGTTGTTAAACATTGAGAAGGGTACTCCAACTCAATCCCAATTAAGCATCATCATTAACCCAACAAAATTTAATTAAAGAAACATGATGAGATTCACATGATAATCCAAGTACTAGATACTCAAAACGTCCATAATCGGGGACACGGCTAAACATGATTAGTTCATACACTCTGCAGAGGTTTGCGTACTTTTCCCCGCAAGACTCGATCTCCTCCGCTTGATTTCTCGCACTACATGGTGTTTGAGAAACGGATGACCGAGACACAGTCTTTCAGAAGCATTAACTCTCTACTCTGGGTAGACAGTACCAACCTACATCCCCTACATCTTCTAGTCTACCTCTTCAAGAGCTCACACAACTTAATCAACTATGCTAGAGCCCATAGTAGCTTGCGGCTGCACACGGAAGTTTCTAGCATGAATAATCTCATGATCCCTTTGAGCCTGGGTGGCGGTCCATAGGAGAATCACACGGTACCCCAGGATTTCCAAAAATACAAGCAACACTGGGTTCCCCAGGTGCCTCAATCCACCCAGATGTGAGATTAAGTTGCCAGCTTAAGTAAACCATTAATTAACAATCTCACATCTGTCATGGATACACTCACCCAATCCACGTCTACTAGCATAGCATGGCAATATAAGCAAACATAAAAGTAACTCCCAAAGGTTTGATAATAAACAGGTAATAGGTTCTACCTCATCTACTTCCCAAAACCCACATATTAATCAGATCCTAATCATGCAATTGTTTGAGGATTGATCTAATGCAATAAAACTAGGTAGTAAAGAAGTATGATCAAAGTGTTACTTGCCTTGCTGATGATCCATGGAACCTAGAGATTCGAAGTAGCAAGCGGCGCACTCCGGGTACTCTATCACAAACAAACAAGCATACAGTAAGCACTCACTTAATGCACAGGTAAAACTCAAATAAAAGATCTAACCAGAAAGTTCAACTTAAGAACTTCGGTTTGCAAAAAGAATCAAATCAAACGAAGCAACGAAAATCAAACAACGAAAGAAACAAGCTTCGTTTTACTATTCTGGACCTAGGTCAAATTTTTAGTAGCAAAAGCTTGTTTGAGTGGGTTAAACAGAAAGAGGGTTTCGAGACGAAACTCTAGGAGCTTGAATCGCCTGATTATGATAAACGAGCGAAAAGTTATACTAAAATGAAAATCGAATCAGAAATCGCGATCAAAAATAATCACGGAAAATCCGAGAAAAAGAAAAACGGACGAACAGGGTAACGAACGAACGTTCGCTGTCTGCGGCTAAACAACGAAAACCATTCGTTAAAACGAACGTACGGACGAATGTCTGCTAATTATACTAAACCGGGAGAAAAAATAAACCGAACCGAATCTAAAATAAAAAAACAGATCTAGGGTTTCGTAAAAAACGATTGGTTTTATTAGAAAACCAGCGGTTACCTTGGGGTGCGTGTCGGCGGCGGCGACGGCTACTCCGGCGATGGGGTGGCGGCGGGGTCCGGCGGCGCGGTGGCGGCGGCGCGGGTCGGCGGCGGCGGCGGCAGTGGCGGCGGTCCCTAGGGCTAGGGTTTGGGGCGGCTCGGGCTGGGCTTCCTCGGCTTATAAAGGACGGCCGGCTAGAGTCCGGGTCGGGTACGGCCCAGCTAGGTCGGTATCTTTTTTTAATCATTACACACAGAAAAATAAAAAAAAGAAATACTAAACGGACTCCAAAAATCCCGAAATAAATTTTCCCCGACTTCTAAAATCAAGCCGGACAAGATGAACATTTATTTTTGGCCTAAATGCAATTTTGAAAAACGCGCATTTTTCGTAAATTCTAATAAAATAGCGATAAAATCCAAAATAAAATCTTATTTGATTTTATTATTACATCCTCAATATTTCCTTATTTTGGGAAAGTCATTTTATTCCCTCTCTCATATTTTTACAATAGAAATAATTGAAGATAAAATAAATAAAATCAAATGATCCTATTTTCAAAATTTGAGAAAACTCAAATATGAAAATAACGAAATTCCCAACTCTCTCCGTGGGTCCTTGAGTTGCGTAGAATTTCTAGGATCGAGGCAAATGCAATAAAATATGATATGCAATGATGATCTAATGTATAACATTCCAAATTGAAAATTTGGGATGTTACAGAGAGGGGGTCAATCTATATCAACATCTTCACCAACATCATCTCCTCTCAAACCCTAGTTCATCTCTTGTATTCTATCTCTGTCTCAAATCCTCGGATTGGTACATGTGGGTTGCTAGTAGTGTTGATTACTCCTTGTAGTTGATGCTAGTTGGTTTATTCGGTGGAAGATCATATGTTCAGATCCTTAATGATAATTAATACTCCTCTCATTATGAACATGAATATGCTTTATGAGTAGTTATGTTTGTTCTTGAGGACATGGGAGAAGTCTTATTACAAGTAATCATGTGAATTTGGTATTCATTTGATATTTTGATGAGATGTATGTTGTCTCTCCTCTAGTGGTATTATGTGAACGTCGACTACATGACACTTCACCATTATTTGGGCCTAGGGGAAGGCATTGGGAAGTAATAAGTATATGATGAATGATACGTCTCCAACGTATCTATAATTTTGATTGTTCCATGCTGTTATATTATCATTCTTGGATGTTTTACAATCATTTTATATAATTTTTTGGGACTAACCTATTGACATAGTGCCAAGTGCCTGTTGCTGTTTTCTGCTTGTTTTTTTACATCGCAAAAAATCAATATCAAATGGAGTCCAAATGCAGCGCAACTTTTTGTGGATTGTATTTGGACCAGAAGACACCATATGGGCCAGAGAAGCACCTGGGGGTGCCCCGAGGGGGCAAAACCCACGAGGGCATGCCTCGGCCCCCAAGCGCGCCCAGGTGGGTTGTGCCCCCTTGATGGCCTCCCGCACTGCCTCTTTTCTCTATAAATACCCCAATATTCCAGAAACCCTAGGGGAGTCGACGAAAATCAATTCCAGCCGCCGCAAGTTCCAGAACCACCAGATCCAATCTAGACACCATGACGGAGGAGTTCATCATCCTCATTGGTTCCTCTCCGATGATGCCTGAGTAGTTAATTGTAGACCTACGGGTCCGTAGTTAGTAGCTAGATGGCTTCCTCTCTCTCTCTCTCTCTCTCTCTCTCTCTTTTGATTCTTAATACAATGGTCTCTTGGAGTTCTATTTGAGGTAACTCTTTTTGCGGTGTGTTTGTTGGGATCCGATGAACTTTGAGTTTATGATCAGATCTATGTTTTAATCCATGAAAGTTATTTGAGTCTTTTGATCTCTTATATGCATGATTACTTATAGCCTCGTATTTCTTCTTCGAATCTTTGGTTTAGTTAGGCCGACTAGATCGATTTTTCTTGCCATGGGAAGAGGTGCTTTGTGATGGGTTCGATCTTACGGTGCTTGATCCCAGTGACAGAAGGGGAACCGACACGTATGTATTGTTGCTATTAAGGATAACAAGATGGGGTCTATTTCTACATAAATAGATCTTGTCTACATCATGTCATCGTTCTTATTGCATTACTCCGTTTCTCCATGAACTTAATACACTAGATGCATGCTGGATAGCGGTCGATGTGTGGAGTAATAGTAGTAGATGCAGGCAGGACTCGGTCTACTAATGTTGGACGTGATGCCTATATAATGATCATTCCCTGGATATCATCATGATTATTTGAAGTTCTATCAATTGCCAAACAGTAATTTGTTTACCCACCGTATGCTATTTTTCTCGAGAGAAGCCAGTAGTGAAATCTACGACCCCCAAGTCTCTTCTTTATTATATTTGCCTTCATGATCTATTTTTATTTGCTTTTATTTTCAGATATATTAATCCAAAAATACAAAAATACCTTGTTGCAATTTTTATTTATTTATTTTATCTCGCGTTCCCGCGAGATCTATTTATCCAATCTACTACAATTTTACCTAACTTTTTACCCGTGAGGGATTGACAACCCCTCTCTTACATTAGGTCGCAAGTATTTGTTCTTTGTGTGCATGAGCTGTTTACATGGTGTTGCATGGTTCTCCTACTGGTTCGATAACCTTGATCTCATCACCGAGGGAAATACCTACCGTAGTTGTGCTGCATCATCCCTTCCTCTTTGGGGAAATACCGACGTAGTTCAAGACGCATCAAAGTAATTTTTGGTGCTGTTGCCGGGGAGACATCATCAACATCTACCAGGTTCCTAATCACAAATCTCATCTCCTTGCAATTTACATTATTTGCCATTTGCCTCTCAAAAATTTCCTCTTCCCCACTTCACAAAAATTTGCCGTTTTATTCGCCGTCTTTTTCGTTCGCCGTTTTCTCGTCAGATCTATTTTTGAGTGCAATCTTGTTGCGTAGTCACAATGACTCAAGAGAACACCAAGTTGTGTGATTTATCCGATACCAACAACGATGATTCTATTAGCACACCGATTGTTCCTCCCACCACCAGTGCGGAGTCTTGTGATATTAATGCCGCTTTGCTGAATCTTGTTATGAAAGATCATTTTTTCGTACTCCTAATGAGGATGTCGCGTCCTATCTTAACACATTCATGGAATTATGCAATATGCAAAATAGAAAAGATGTGTACAATGATATTGTGAAGTTGAAATTATTTCTGTTTTCTTTGCGAGATCGTGCAAAAAATTGGTTTTTTTCTTTGCCTCGCAGTAGTATCGATTCTTGGGATAAGTGCAAGGATGCTTTTATTACTAAGTATTTCTCGCCCGCGAAAATTATTTCCCTTAGGACGCAAATAATGAATTTTAAGCAACTTATGCATGAACATGTTGCGCAATCTTGGGAAAGAATGGAATTGATGCTAAGAAATTGTCCTACTCATGGTTTAAATCTTTGGACGACCATACAATTTTTTTATGCGGGATTGAAATTTGTTTTTAGAAATCTTTTAGATTCCGCCGGGGGGGGGGGGGTAATTTTATGGAAATTACTTTGGGCGAATCTACTAAATTTCTTGATAATATTATGGCAAATTATTCACAATGGCATACCGAAAGAGTGCCTACTAGTAAAAAAGTTAATTCGGTTGAAGAAATTTCTTCTTTGAGTGAAAAAGTTGATGCTCTTATGAAATTGGTTGCTAATAAAAGTGCCCCTATTTATTTTAATGACGTGCCTTTGTCTACTTTGAATGGGAAAAATAGTGATGCCATAGGTGTGAATTTTATCTCGCAAACAATATCAATAACAATGCTTATAGAGGTAATTTTAATCCTAGTCCTTTTCCTAGTAATTTCTCTAATAATTATGGTAATTCCTATGGTAATTCTTCTTATAATAATAATGGGAACACCTCTGATCTGGAGAATAATATTAAAGAATTATCAATACTCAAAAAGTTTTCAATACTACAATAGAAGAAAAGCTGAATAAGATTGATGATATGTCTAGAAGTATTGATAGGATTTCTCATGATATAGAGAATCTCAAGATAAAAAATTTTGTGCCTAAGGTAGAAGAATCAATTAAAGCTCTTTATGTTTCTATGGATGAAAGTAAGAAAAGAACCGCTATGCTTAGAGCTAGAAGAGAATTTTCAGAAAAAGCGTTTTCTAGTGATTGCTTTCATAAAAGTGATAAAGATCAAAATGATTGGCGTTTCTTTTATTGATTTTTTGTTTAGTAAAATTAAGATTGATGAAAAAGGGACTGAAGAAGAGTCAAATTTAGTTAGAAGGCGTCCGATAATTCAGAGGGTGAAAATCTTATTGAGAAAATTGATAAAAGTGGGTTTGGAGAGGTCAAAACTTTAACTAGTGATGTGCCCACTCTTTTGGATTACAAAGAATTTAATTATGATAGTTGCTCTTTGATTGATTGTATTTCTTTGTTGCAATCCATGATAAATTCACCCCATGCTTATGAACAAAATAAAGCTTTTACTAAACATATTGTTGATGCTATGATGAAAGCTTTAGAAGAAAAGTTGGAATTAGAGGTTTCAGTTCCTAGAAATTACATGATGAATGGGAACGTACTATCAAAGTGAAGATAAAAAATTATGAGTGTTTTGATTTATGTGACTTAGGTGCTAGTGTTTCTACAATTCCGAAATCTTTACGTGATGTGCTTGGTCTTACCGATATTGAAGAGTGTTCTCTAAATTTGCACTTGGCGGATTCTACTACTAAAAAACCTATGGGAAGAATTAATGATGTTCTTATTCTTGCAAATAGGAATTATGTGCCCATAGACTTTATTGTTCTTGATATTGATTGCAATCCATCTTGTCCAATTATTCTTGGTAGACCGTTTTTATGTACTATTGGTGCCGTGATCGATATGAAAGAAGGCAATATTAAATTTCAATTTCCACTAAGCAAGGGTATGGAACACTTCCCTAGAACTAGAATTAAGCCACCATATGAATCAATCATGAGGGAATCGTATGGATCTAGAAACAACGATGACAATACTTAGATCCTTTACATTATGCCTAGCTAGGGGCATAAAATGATAGCGCTTTTTGGGAGGCAACCCAATGAATAAAATTTATTTTTGTCTTTTTCTTTATGTTCTTGAGTATTTGCACAATTATTCTCCTGTTATAATTGTGTTTTCTTGTTTTAGTTAGTGTTTGTGCCAAGCAAAGCCTTTGGGATCATGTTCGGTGATAGTTGATTTGATCTTGCTGAAAAACAGAAACTTTTGCGCTCACGAAAATAATTCTCATTTTTAACAAAAGCGTGATAAAGTACTAATTATTTTTGCAGCAGATTAATATACAAATTTCTCACCTTGTCCTAAGTTTTCAGAATTATTGGAGTTACAGAAGTATTCGAAATATTCATATTGCTACAGGCTGTTCTGTTTTTGACATATTCTGTTTTCGTTGTGTTATGTGCTTGTTTTGATGATTCTATGGTTTCCTTTGAAGAGTTTTTGCCATGTAAAATTTAAAATATAGTAGATATAATACAATAACAAAATATGAATGGGTTTGCAATATTACTTAAAGTAGTGATTTGCTTTCTTATACTAACGGATCTCATGAAGGTTTTGTTGAGTTTTGTGTGATTGAAGTTTTGAAGTTTTGGGTGAGATCGCGATGGATGAAGTAATAAGGATTAGAAAAAGGCTAAGCTTGAGGATGCCCGAGGCACCCCAAGATAATATTCGACAAGTATCAAGCAACTAAGCTTGGGGATGCCCCCGAGTGGCATCCCCTCTTTCTTCTAACAACCGTCGGTATTTTACTTGAAACTATATTTTTATTTGTCACATATTATGAGTTATGCTTGGAGCATCTTGTATGATATGAGTCTTTGTTTTTTTAATATTGAATAAGCATCTTTGTTGTACACACCTATTTTGGAGAGCCAAATTATGCTATGCTTGCTCCTATGCTTCACTTAAATTTTTAGAGCCTTGGAATTGCTCTAGTGCTTCACTTATATCTTTTTGAGCAAGGTGTGCTTTGTTATCTTTGAAGAAATTCTCTCATGTTTCACTTAGATTAATTTGAGACAAATAAATATGATGCTCATGTCCTTCACTTATATTTGTTTGAGCTTATTAAAAGCAACATATGAAACTAGTTCCAAAGTGATAGATATCCAAGGAGTATATAATAAAAACTTTCATGAAGATCATTGGACAAAATAAAGTTGATTCTTTGTAATAGTTTTGAGATATGATGATAGTGATATGTGAGTCATGTTGACGAGTAATTATGCTTTAGTAAGAATATTGGTATTAAGGTTTGTGATTCCCTATGCAAGCATGAAAGTCAATAGTTATCCAATGAAATTACATCCTACTTGTGGTGCATTATTCAGTGTTAGTTATGCTTAATGCTCGCTTATGAGGTTTTTTGTTTCTTGGTTGGATGCTTCTCAATCTTTTGCTAGACTTCATTTGCACTAAGTATGATCACTACTTGTGCATCCAAAATCCTTTAAACTAGTTTTTTCCACATGAGTCCAGTATACCTACCTATATGCGGTATTCTTTCATTGTTCTAAGCAAATTTGTATGTGCCATCTCTAATTTTCAAAATAAATTTCTCTTTTGTGTGCTCGTACCACTCATGAAATGGTAGGGGGTGGCTGATATATTTCCATGCTAGATGTGTTATTCTCAAGATGAGTGTTTATTCACTTGCCGTTGCAGAGAGTACGACGAAGGTATTAGGGATGCCCAGTCCCAAAATGAAAAATGAATTTACTTTATGTTGTCAAATAATAAATTCCTCGAAAAGTGTTGTATGGAAGGCACCCGTGGATACGGTTAGCCATGGAAAGTGAAAGTATGGTGGAAAAAGGAATAAAGTTTATTTTCTGTTTGGGAACCGCCTATGATATATCTAGCATGGAAAGTATTGGGAACTACATGATCGTTTTCGTTGACAGGAAAAGCATGCTACCCAAAATGTTTTATCTCTATCTTTTTCGCTTTGAGCTCTGGCACCTCTACAAATCCATACTTCCCTCCGCGAAGGGCCTTTCTATTTACTTTATGCAATTTTTATTTTTACTTGAGTCTCCATATTCTCTTATAAAGCACCAACTAAGGGGCACTATGATCGTACTTGAGCATTGGGTGTAGCTAATATGCGAGTGTGTTTCATGAATGGATCAATGATTGAGCATAATGGGCTAGGGATAACTTGCTTTAGTGTTGATATTTGAAAGACATGGTTGTTTGTTGATATGCTTGAGTATTGAAGTCCTCATGTCAAAACTAGACTATTGCTTTGAACCATGTAAAAGTCCAAATGTCCATGCTACAAATAAAAGAATGTGTGATGAACATGTTAGGCAACATTCCACATAAAAAATTCGGTTTTTCTCATTTACCTACTTGAGGACGAGCAGGAATTAAGCTTGGGGATGCTGATACGTATACAACGTATCTATAATTTTTGATTGTTCCATGCTGTTATATTATCATTCTTGGATGTTTTACAATCATTTTATATCATTTTTTGCGACTAACCTATTGACATAGTGCCAAGTGCCAGTTTCTGTTTTCTACTTGTTTTTTACATCGCAGAAAATCAATATCAAATGGAGTCCAAATGCAGCAAAACTTTTTGTGGATTTTTTTGGACCAAAAGACACCAGATGGGCTAGAGAAGCACGTAGGGGGGTGCCCCGAGGGGGGCACAACCCACCAGGGCGCGCCTGGGCCCCCAGGCGCGCCCAGGTGGGTTGTGCCCACCTCGGTGGCCTCCTGCACCGCCTCTTTGCTCTATAAATACCCCAATATTCCAGAAACCCCCAGGTAAAAAAAATTATTCCAGAAACCCTAGGGGAGTCGACAAAAATCAATTCCACCTGCCGCAAGTTCCAGAACCACCAGATCCAATCTAGACACCATGACGGAGGGGTTCATCATCCTCATTGGTGCCTCTCCGATGATGCATGAGTAGTTCATTGTAGACCTACGGGTCCGTAGTTAGTAGCTAGATGGCTTCCTCTCTCTATCTCTTTTGATTCTTAATACAATGGTCTCTTGGAGATCTATTTGATGTAATTCTTTTTGCGGTGTGTTTGTTGGGATCCGATGAACTTTGAGTTTATGATCAGATCTATGTTTTAATCCATGAAAGTTATTTGAGTCTTTTGATCTCTTATATGCATGATTACTTATAGCCTCATATTTCTTCTTCGAATCTTTGGTTTAGTTAGGCCGACTAGATCGATTTTTCTTGCCATGGGAAGAGGTGCTTTGTGATGGGTTCGATCTTACGGTGCTTGATTCCAGTGACAGAAGGGGAACCGACACACATGTATTGTTGCTATTAAGGATAACAAGATGGGGTCTATTTCTACATAAATAGATCTTGTCTACATCATGTCATCATTCTTATTGCATTACTTCGTTTCTCCATGAACTTAATACACTAGATGCATGCTGGATAGCGGTCGATGTGTGGAGTAATAGTAGTAGATGCAGGCAGGAGTTAGTCTACTAATCTTGGACGTGATGCCTATATAATGATCATTGCCTGGATATCGTCATGATTATTTGAAGTTCTATCAATTGCCAAACAGTAATTTGTTTACCACCGTATGCTATTTTTCTCGAGAGAAGCCACTAGTGAAATCTATGGCCCCCGAGTCTCTTCTTTATTATATTTGCGTTCACGATCTATTTTTATTTGCTTTTATTTTCAGATATATTAATCCAAAAATACAAAAATACCTTGTTGCAATTTCTATTATTTATTTTAGCTCGCGTTCCTGCTAGATCTATTTATCCAATCTACTACAATTTTACCTAACTTTTTACCCATGAGGGATTGACAACCCCGCTCATACGTCGGGTTGCAAGTATTTGTTCTTTATGTGCAAGAGTTGTTTACCTGGTGTTGCTTGGTTCTCCTACTAGCTCGATAACCTTGGTCTCATCACTGAGGGAAATACCTACCGTAGCTGTGCTGCATTATCCCTTCCTCTTTGGGGAAAGACCGACGTAGTTCAAGCCGCATCAATGGGTTGCTAGAGTGACACAAGCTTAAACCCTATTGTATGCGTTGCTTCGTAAGGGGCTGATTTGGATCCATATGTTTCATGCTATAGTTAGATTTATCTTAATTCTTCTTTTGTAGTTGCAAATGCTTGCGAGAGGGGTTAATCATAAGTGGGAGGCTTGTCCAAGGAAGGGCAGCACCCAAGCACCGGTCCACCCACATATCAAATTATCAAAGTAACGAACGCGGATCATATGAGCATGATGAAAACTAACTTGATAGTAATTACCATGTATCCTTGGGAGCGCTTTGCTTTATATAAGAGTTCGTCTAGGCTTGTCCTTTGCTACAAAAAGGATTGGGCCACCTTGCTGCACCTTCTTTACTTTTGTTACTTGTTACCCGTTACGAATTATCTCATCATACCACTATCTGTCACCCATAATTTCAGTGCTTGCAGAGAATACCTTGCTGAAAACTGCTTGTCATTTCCTTCTGCTCCTTGTTGGGTTTGACACTCTTACTTATTGAAAGGACTATGATAGATCCCCTATACTTGTGGGTCATCAACCCAGAACTGCATCGGTAGACAGCTCATCCAAGAGCAGGAAGCCTAACCGATCCAAAGGTTGCATGTATCCGATCATCTTGATCACATGCGGGCTCAGTGGATCTCCTTCCTTCAGCTTACAATCCATCAAGGATCGCTAGCTGTTGAACCTTCGGTCCTAGCCTGTACCTGAAACATGCTCTTGGGACTCTTGATCATATCGAAAGCCCCAACATCTTCAAAATGCTGCTGCAAATTGGGCTCCATACAAGCCAACATGAGGCAGCTGATCTTGTTTGATTCATCAACGAGTTTCTGGTAGGCATTCCTAGTTGTGGAATTAGTAGTATCGGCAGGTTCCTTTGGAAGTGGAACCTCTAGAACATGTTCGTTTTTATCGTGCTTGAGAACAATTCTCAAACTGTTTATAACAGGTGCTAAAGTTTGTTCCATTCAGTTTATCCTTTTCCATAATTGATTTCAGTGCAAAGTTGGGTTGAGCAGGTGGTGCCATTGATCTACAACAGAAAAATATGCAATCACTAAGCAATGTGTTTATGTAGCGTAATTCAAGCGTTAAAATAGAAATACTCCCACTGAAGTCAGCATCCCTCCGCAAACTCTCAGTGATTCAGGATCCAACTAGCGCATGTGACTAGTGAGCTTTAGCATGACTGCTAGCCAACATACCTATCCGATAAGCAACACCTTGCTAATCGTATATCTATACGACTCATGTCGGTCGGGTAGGTATCTCATACCCCGGCTCCCAACCTTCCTTGCCGCAAGGCCCAAAACCGTTTTGATAGCCTTGTCAAGTTAACCTGATGCAGTGCATGTCCGTGTTCGACGCGAAACCTTCATCTCAAGGACACTTAGCAGCACCTCAATTTAATGAGCCCACTACTAGACGTACTTGACGTGCGAAGGTGCAACATCGGGATGATAATTTGCTTGATATTAACGAGGGATCTTTCTACCATATTACCATGCATAGAAACAAAGAAGCATAACAATCACAAATAAACACATATTGTGAAATAGTATGTCTCCTTCATGGATGTTCTTCCAGGTCGGCTCCGACTCTGATGACCATCTAGGAATTCCATCTTGTTTGTCACGCTGGGACGCCAAGCCACCAAATCGATCTCTATTATCCAACTGCTACAACTAGTAATGAATTTTACATAGAGTCACAAGTCGACATGTAGACCATTATACATTGTAATGACAACACTTTGGCTCCTGCCGGCTGACAAACATGACGCGCAAGCCATGTATAATTTACACACATGCATCACATACACATGAGCCATACTATTCACATCAAACATACAAAACAAAGTTATGCACGGAATTACATTCTACCATTTTGAGTGATCATGCACGAAATACAAGGCGCTACACACACGACGGTCCCAAATCACAGATCGCATCTGCACTCCATTCACACCGAATTTTCTGATCTGACCGATCTCATCGATCATCGCAAATCCGATTAGGATTAATGTTCCATTGTTAACTCCGATGGCGGATAAAGACCGGTTGGGGTAGGTTGTGTCATGACCTCATCTATTCCGATCATCAGAAACATAGCCACATCGATCCCCATGTGTAGTTGATCTCATCAACCGTGAACACGGCCGATTTCACAAACAACAACAGATCTCATATGCCGCCTCCACATATCTAATACGCATACGATTTGAATCCAAATCCTATAGCAGAGGCTCTGATACCACTGTTAGGATCTACAGTAGGGTGCGTCGACTCCAAATAAAGTTGTCTATGCACAAAATAACCAAGAACATGCTACGAGAGATGCATCACAGATTGTCACCACTAGACGCACAATATCGTGCAGCGGAAGACGAGTTGGGGTAGCGCATCCGCGTGCATCATCTCCTCCTCGTACGATCTCGCTCGAACAATTGGTCATCAGAACCCACATACAGGTCTGCCGGAGCAGTGCAAGTGCACTGCCTCTAACAGTATCTACACGTGCAGGAGGAACAGCGTGCGACAGACTGTTAGGTCCGACCACACAGTCGGCAAAGTGATCAACTGAATGAGTGTGCCGCACCCCCACTATATGTAGGCATCCATCGCAGGCTCAACACTTGGGCCTCACACAGATCCTAAAGCCCAAAGTCTGTTCGGCCTGCATCCAAGTATGAGTAGGACTACATCTGACTTGTGGAGTCGGATCGGGCCTCACAGGTTCCTTCCCTTAAGCGCGCGACCCCTTAGATTCTCATTCACTTGGTCACCAGTTAGATCACATCTAGCTCGTCTAGTTGGCAGCGGCCTCTAGCAAAGCGTGCTGACTCCAAGTGTCCAATGAAGCTGGTTAGGTGAACCTGTACAACATGTCACACTTCTATTTCCTTTGCCACACAATATATGTTGTCGGTATCAAGGTGAGTCTGTCATCCTGGTGATAGCCCAATCTTTTTCTCATTCCAGTGATGCCGACCACAAATCGGATTTCTCATAATCCTTGTCACATGGCCATGCTTATCTTGGTCGGATCACAAGAGGGGCCTAGAGTATATCTCTCCTGATCGGAGGGGCAAATCCTATCTTGCTCGACCATGCACCGGTATGCGTCGGTCCTAAACAAATGGTTTTTAACCCCTTTTTGCGACGACATTTGGAACCGTCGCCAAGTGAGTGTGGGCGATAGAGGGGTCCTTCCCACATGACCCAGAAACCGTCAGGGAGAGGGCCCCTACAGTATTCCTACTCGTTTCTGCTTGCATTGCCATCATAGTCGGTATTCTGTGGTGCTACATTTATGATGCGTGGCCCATCAAAAACGGTTCACTATTATAGAACGTGTATGATGCGCGGCCCATCACAAATGGTTCACCGTTAAGAAGATTAGCTAATCGTCGTACGAGTGTCAGACAGGATTACGAAACATCAGACCGTCATAACATCGTCGTACACGACAACTATCACACATGCTATTCTGTGGTGCAACGTTTACGATGCATACTTCATCAGAAACGGTTCATGGTTGTGAATCGTGTACGAAAGGCAACTAACACAAACGTTTAGTTTGCTCGCACCATTTGTGATATTGTCTGACATCGCACACGCTTTGCAAACGGCAACTGTGTGCATGCTTGCACACGTTTCCTCTCTGTGAATCGTCTCGGATTATGGTGCATATCGCAAACGTTTATATTTTACCAACTGTGTGTGCCGTAACAACCCGGAGAGCATAATTTCACCATAATTTAATTGCTGCTTTTCTAAATTGTACCAGATTTGGATTTGAATGTATGCTACAACTTTATTCATATCCATCAGGTTCAAACAACCAATGCATTATTCGATTCATAGGTACATATGTTCAAGAATTACATAAGAACCAAATAAAGAATGATGAACCATAGTTGTATACTTTTACTATTAAAGACGATAAAGAAAGAGGCGAAATATATTCTAGTTGCTGAACAAGGTGAAGCGGAATGCCCATATTGTGCCCTCCTCCATGCAGAAGGCACGCATGACTCTAGTCCAACCCCTTGTGATGGCCGACCGCCCATCCTTCACGGTCTTCATGAAAACATCTAGATAATCAACGTGTTCTGGTAGAAATACTTTAACCTTTGCATGGCCACCAATCATGTAGTTTGAGAGGTAGTCTTGAGTAAACTACTTTGGCAACCACTTCAAAAGAAAAAGATTCAGACATTGTCATCTAACACAACTCATTATGGGCAGTAAAAAGAAGGCTACAGAGTTCTTACTTACCATCCTGCAGTTTGCTGTTGTCTTGGATAAAGTGTAAACAAATAGTTTAATTGCCATCTTTGGACCCATTTTACTAACAATCTTTATCAGCTTCCTCACTTGATGTTGGTTCATCGCTATCTCATTGCCCCATACGCAGAAAGGGTCGAAACGTGGATCTTTACCAATGACATATGTACCTAAAAGCACCAAGTTAATATTAGAAGCTAAACAGTAGTTGCACAATGATGTAGTACAACACTCTTTTATAATATGTCTATATACATCCATATGTGGTAGTCCATTTGAAATCTATAAAAAGACAAATATTTAGGAATGGAGGGAGTATCTTATAACATCCAATATACTCACATATTAGATGAATTAACATATTATATTATGGGCCGGAAGGAGTTTAGTGCATTCTTACAAATTATCGGCTGATTAACTAATGTTGTATCCATGGGTTACAATTAGTTTGAGCTAGTTTGGGCTCAAATAGCCCTAAAGTATATCTAAACATGAGGGCTAGTTTGAGCTAGTTACATATATAACCCACCCAAAAAACTATCCAACCCAAGAGGTGCTAATGGAGCTAGTTCTCCTAGTGCATTTATTGTCAATCTAACACTGCCATCCAAACAACTCTTTGGATGGAGTTAGTTCAGGGTTAGTAATGAGCTAGAAACTAACTCTAACCTCTAGCTAAGTTGAGTATCCAAACAGGGTTGTGTTGTTGTTGTTGTTGCTGCTGTTCTTCTACGTATATCTAGACATCATTAGAACACTAATGTAACACTCTTCCTTGTTGCTATGTAGCCTAGGATTGCATATTTAGACATTAAGTACAATGCATGTTGCTATGTAGCCTCAAATATATTACATATGTCCCTAGTTAACCTAATGAAAAATGGGTTGCTGATATATTCAGTTAAAAGTCCGATTCACCGATTACTCCCTTATCAGCCGCCGGCCTATATGGTACCAGCTAATGATATCCTGAACAGTGAGTAGATATAAGCCATGGGATGAAACTAACCTCGATGGAAAACAATAGTCGTTCCCAAAATTTTCCTGTGTAGGTACATCGAGAAGCATGTTAAGCACAATAGGCTAAACATCAACCAAAATTATACATGGCAGACAAAATAATCTCCAAAAGATAGCTTCAGTGTGCAGGTTTAAGCACACTAGTAAAGCAAAACAAGTGGAAAGGTGTGCTAACTGCAACAGGCCTAACATTTAACAACAAGCATACATAGTCATTCAAACTGGTATTGTGCCGGTCTAAGTACACTGGTTATGGTTAAATAAAAATGGAAAGGCGTGTTAACTACAAGATGCAGCAACCAAATGTAGTCATTCATAGTGGTATTGTTGAAACTGGTACTGATGAAATTGAACTGCACAGTTCATACCTGCACATATAGAACATCATGTTGTGAATAACTGGAATAAACAAGGCATACTACGAACAACCAAAGATAGTATTTGAAACTGGACATGTGCTAACTACAAACAACCGAACAATCAAAAAACTTTAAAAGAGGCATATGCTAGCTATAACAGGCTTAACAACAAGCAAATATATGCATTCCTATTGGTATGTTTAAAACTGGATTGATGAAATGTACTGCACAGTAAATAATTGCACATATAGAGCATCACATTGTGAACAACTGAAATAAACAAGGCATACTGCAAACAACCAGATATAGCAATTAAAACTGAAAATATTCTCACTACACTACAAAAGGGACTCGACAAAACAAATCATGGGTTTCCCCCTGTGAAGAGGCACAACAAAAAAAATCATGGGTTTCCTCACTTGTCACAGATGGGCTCGTTCCCGTGGGAAGAGCACGGACCCTGGATGCGCTCCATGTTGTCATGGGCTCCTTCCCCTTGGAAGAGCACGACTGTAGGGTGCCCTCCCTGATGTCGCAGATGGGAGCTTTCCCCTTGGAAGAGCAGATGGGCCCTTTCCTCTTGGAAGAGCCGGAGAGGGTGCCCTCCTCGTGGTCGCCATCGATGAGGTCTGACTTGGAAGCTGTGGATCCCAAGCCAGCGTCACAGAACATGTCCTTCACAAAAGGGGCTCGATGGCGATGTAGAATGGCAAATTGTTGACAGAGAGCCAGAGGAGATCAGCGGTAGGGCCATGGATGAGATCGATGGCGGTTGAACCCAAGGGGTTGGGGGTGTGCCACTTAACCTGTGACACAGCCTGCCTCAGGCCATCACTATCGATGACCTCGATGTCGTAGCCGGTGGCCGAGACATGCCCGCATACTCTAGCGTGCTGCTTGAGTGCCTGCCGCCAGTAATGGTCGTCAGCTTCATCAGCAACGTCGGGCGAAGAGACCGCTATACACCTCTTTTGGGCCAGTCGCTCCTCGAGCTCCATGGGAAGTGTAGCCGGGCTTAGGCTGCGACGCTCTGGAGTGGGGGATGGGGATGGGGATCTGTGGGAAAGGGGGCGTTTGGCAGGCGTCATCTAAGAAACTTAGGGCAGCCTGGGTATGGAGATCGGTGGGTAAGCTGCACGGGCAAACCGGTGGATGTTGACAATGGAGGCCTTGCGGCGGCGGCGGCAGTGACGGCGGGGACCTTGCTAGGGTTTCGAGCAAGGGAGGGTGTGTGTGTGTATGTGCACATGCCCGAGGTTTTGGTGTGTGTGTGTGTGTGTGTGGAGGGGGCCGGGTGTTTGAGGAAATGACGCGAGTACTGAAATATTACTACGATGGAGTCAAACGCGGGAGTGAAATGCCGGGATATTGAAATTTTTTGATGATAGTGCATCGCACACGGTCCAAAGATAACAACCGTGTGTTATGAAACAGAAAAACCCTCGAGGCGGGCTGATATTTTCTAGGGATGCAGGCGGGATTGGGAACAAGAAACATCGCACACGGTCCGGAGATAACAACCGTGTGTTATGAAACAGAAAAACCCTCAAGGCGGGTAGATATTTTCTAGGGATGCAGGCGGGATTGGGAACAAGAAACATTGCACATGGTCCGGAGATAACAACCGTGTGTAATGAAAGAGAAAAACCCTCGAGGCGGGCAGATATTTTTGAGAGGGGGAGCCTCGTGGAGCCCAATATACTGTGCGGATGTGTGCGTGACAGGTGCACCGGTGTGGCACATGGTTAGTTTGAGTGAACTGTGTCTGTTGTGTCATCCGACTTGTCTAATGTTCATAAATTTGGCGAAAAATGACGCGGGAGAGGGTCAAAACATGAACACACTTGCATGTGGACCAAATTTATGTATCAAAAGGGTGGTTTGATTTTCAAATACCAAATGTAACTTCGATGTGGCATCTCTCTCGCAAAGCACACGGTATTGCTTGCCCCCACCCCCCTCGTGTCAGCATGAAGGGAATCCTAAGCTATGAATGCATGCCCCCCAACCGAGGTTCATTCACCTAGCAAAGTGCGAAGTAGCTAGCAGCCCCCCTCCCTCGTGTCGGCATGAAGGGAATTCAAAGCTATGAATGCATGCCCCCCACCCCCGATGAAGGTTCACCCTAGCAAAGTGCGAAGTAGCTAGCAGCCCCCCTCCCTCATGTCAGCATGAAGGGAATTCAAAGCTATGAATGCATGCCCCCACCCCCGACCGAGGTTCACCCTAGCAAAGTGCGAAGTAGCTAGCAGCCCCCCTCCCTCGTGTCGGCATGAAGGGAATCCTAAGCTATGAATGCATGCCCCCCTAATCAATGTTCACCCTAGCAAAGTGCGAAGTAGCTAGCAGCCCCCCTCCATCATGTCGGCACGAAGGGAATCCTAAGCTATGAATGCATGCCCCCCAACCGAGCTTCACCTAGCAAAGTGCGAAGTAGCTAGCAGCCCCCCTCCCTCGTGTCGGCACAAAGGGATTCCTAAGCTATGAATGCATGCCCCCCCAACCGAGGTTCACCTACCAAAGTGCGAAGTAGCTAGCAGCCCCCCTCCCTCTTGTCGGCACGAAGGGAATCCTAAGCTATGAATGCATGCCCTCCCCCCAACCTAGGTTCACCCTAGCAAAGTGCGAAATAGCTAGCAGCCACCCCTCCCTCGCGTCAGCACAAAGGGAATCCTAAGCTATGAATGCATGCCCCCCAACCGAGGTTCACCTAGCAAAGTGCGAAGTAGCTAGCAGCCCCCCCTCATGTCGGCATGAAGGGAATCCTAAGCTATGAATGCATGCCCCCTCCCCCCAACCGAGGTTCACCTAGCAAAGTGCGAAGTAGCTAGCAGCCCCCCACCCCCCTCATGTTGCCACGAAGGGAATCCTAAGTTATGAATGCATGCCCCCCCAATAGAGGTTCACCTAGCAAAGTGCGAAGTAGCACCCCCCACAGACACACTTTTAGTCAGCAGGCCAGAGAGGCATATATCTCACCAAGATGGATCGTAAAACGGACCAAGAATAATCCACCTTGGTCGTACAACCTCTCTCTTGTTGGTCAAAGTGATGTCCATCCATGCGACTCCGGAGATGGGCTAGCTCGCCAATAATCACGCAAGTAGCTAGTCCCCGAAGACAACCACTGCATGTGTGTGGCCCAAACATATGTATGGAGAGGTATGTTTTCGAGTAACAATGGAACAAGTTTGATGTGGCACCGGGATTTCGAATTAGAAATCCCCACACTGAGTGAGGGTTAGGTTGATGATGCATATGTATGTTACACCACACTTCAAGCCATTGATGGGGATTCATGCATACATGCGTGCATAGTATATGCGCTCAAACTTAATTAGGTCTGAATCTCACCATGACCTATACTATGATAACACGAACCAAATGAAGAATCCGCCATGGTAACCTATCTCACCATGACCTATCCACGCGGGCCAACTAATATATAGGCTTGTCACCGATAACCACGCGAGGGAGTGTACCATTCGAAGGCAACCACTACATGCATATGTATGGAGGTGATGCATGCATGCATGTTTGAATACACAACATTCATGTGGCGCGTGTGTCAAAAATCATACACTAGCTCCCCACACAGAGCGAGATCAGTTCATGATGTGTCGTTGTACTAGCCACTTCGACTCGATGGCAGGGATTCATGCGTACACATGCATGTGTGTGTGCTCAAACTATATCATGCATGTCATCCCAGAGCAAAAATAATAATCCCCTCCTAAGTCAAATTAACCTCTCTTGTTGTCAGGCAAAAAGTAGTGATGGACCAAGCGGGCCCACAGATTGAAAGCATCGATATCGCTGATAACCGCTTAAGTGGGTGCGAGAGGACAACTACCACTGCTTTGCATGTGGGCCAAACATATATATGTTGAATACCTAAAATGCACAACTTTGATGTGCCACATGCCTCAAAAACCGTAAACCATGCACCCACAGAGAGCGAGGTTCATATCAAGCATGCTACATATGATGGTCCCCTTCCCCCCCTCTTCACCGCATACTATATGCTCCTGCCGTAATATATTTACAACCCAAAAGAATCCTCATCGATGGTGAAATTAATTAACCTCTCCCGATGTAGGTTAAAGTGATGCATGCATGCATCGACGATGGCCTCGTGGGCCCACAGATGGAAGCGTCATACGTGAGTGTCCTAGCTAGGATATGCATGTGACCCAAAAAGGTGTTGTGTGATGTTTGAATAACCAATTTCACAATTTTGATTTGGCACGTGCCTCGGTAACCAAAAAGTCCCGACACTGAGTGAGGTGTACTTGTTCACGGACGTGTATGTATAGTATATATGCTAGTACCCTCCCACCTCTTCGACGCGTACTATATACTACCATAACACAAACAAAAAGGATTCTACCTTGCTGGTAAAATTAACCTCACTGCCGGCTATTTGTCAAAGTGATGGACGATGACCTCGCGGGCCCACAGAAAGCATCACATGCGAGTATCGATTGTCGTGTAGGAGAACCATCGACTGCATGTGGACAAAACATTTATGTATGAAAGGGTTGTGTAATAATTTAAATAACGATATCACGACTCTGATGTGGCACCGGCCTGCCTAACAAAACGGCCAACCCACACGGTGGATCACAACTCATAGTGTACTGCGAGCCACCCGCCACCCCCAGACGCACACACCCACACACACACCGCAAATCCACCACAACTACGATGCATGTTAAACTAATTATCCCGTGGTGAACATACATGTTACCAAAGGAGGGACGTTTTAATTTCCAAAAAATCACAGAGATCATTAAGACGTTTGAGTACATTGATTGATTGATTTTCTACGGGTATCACTACAAAAAAAGACACTTCCATAATGATACATGTTTGTCACAGTAGGTCACGTTTTCTGTCATGCATATACATCCATGACAAATTTATGATAGAATCAAGATAGTCATACCTGTGCTGTCGTAGAAGTGTTCCATGACATTACCAAAATTATCATCACGAAAGTGTCCACTTCCATGACGATAAATCACGCATCATGGAAGTGCTTTCGTCAAGGGTGACCGACACGTGGCATCCACCGTAACGGAACGTCGTTAAGCTATCGGGTCCGATTTTGGATCCGATAACCCGCTAACAACCCGGACCAATGAGGATTTTCCACGTGTAAAATTCTCATTGGTCGGAGGAGACACGTGTTGGCTCACCGTTGGGACACATGTCATCCATTCATTAGACATGAGGCGCCTATAATACGTCGACACGTGGCATGGCCCAATAGAGGCCCATTCCGGTGAAAAGTCCGGCCCATTTGACTTGGTCAAAAGGTAATGGGCCGGCCCATGGAAAGCCTGTTAATGGCCTGTTGAAGGGTGAAACCTTAGAGGGGATCTTTTCACACTTGGAGGGGGAAAAGAGGAAGAACACTCAAGAACACAAGACACAAATCACTCAAACAAACCCAAATATCACATCCACAAGAGTAGCATACATGAGATCCACAAGATTACAAGATCAATTCAAGGAAAATAGCACTAGGGTAAGGTTCTTCCCACTAGGTGAGGTCTTGCATCAAATAGGATCTTCTCCAAGAGGAGGGCTTGATCTCCAAGAGGAGCTTCTCCAAGAGGAGGGCTTGATCTCCAAGAGGAGGTCTAGATCTCCTAGAGGAGGAAGATGAGAAAAGCCCTCTTTTGTGTTATAAATACTTTGCTAACCTCTATAATGAGCTAGGTGTGTGTGTGTGTGTGTGGGGGGGGGGGTACTTATAGTTTTGACACGAAATAAGAGAGGAGGGGGATACAAGGGCAAAGCCCCAAAGAGGCACGCAGGCTCTCGGTATTGTCCGGGCACCCGGTGCAGAGGGGACCGGGCACCCGGATCGGTCAGGGACCAGGCGACAGGAGGACCGGGGACCCAGTGTCCTAAGCCCGGGCACCCAGGGGCTGTTTAAGCGGCTGGGCGACCTTGGCCGGGCACCCGGTCGGGGCTGGAGCGGGGCGCGGTCGGGGCCAGGCACCCGGGGCCACAAGCCGGGCACCCGGGGTGCAGCCCAGCTAGCGACCGGGCGGGAGGCCGGGCACCCGGGGCCTTAGGGACGGGCACCCAAGGCGGGTAGGGGCACCGCCCAGGTGGTGGCCGAGCACCCGGGGTGTCCAGGGAGTTCGGCCCTCCCCTTGGTTGCTCGTCCGGGCACCCGGAGTGTCCAAAGACTCCTTTCCGTCGTTCTTCTTGTCCTCTCCTTCCTCCTCTTGCTCCATGGGTGCTCGAACCTTCACCTTCTCCTTCTCACGATCATCTCCTTGGTATCCTAGAATGCATAACATGTCTTTATGAGGTAGAACCCAATTCTCATGTGAATCCGACTGAAACTCGAAGAGGAGAGAGTCAACCTCGTTCTCAATGGCGCGTGCACGTGCTCTTGTGATTGGTCCTCTCAGTGCTTGCGGTGGTGATGGAGTGTCAATGCGGGTAGTCGAGGGATGCTCCGCATCATCTCCCTCCCCTTGGGAGAGATCCGTCCACAGATCGTGCTCTTCATCACCATGGTACTTGGCCAAGTCTTTGACGTTGAAGATGTCGCTTACGTTGTACTTGTCACGTAGGATGTCGACCTTGCAGGCGTTGTCATTGTAGCGTGCTAGCACCTTGAATGGTCCGTCAGCTCTCGGGAGTAGCTTGGACTTGTGTTCCTTGGGGAAGCGGTCCTTGCGGAGATGTATCCATACTTGATCACCTAGTTGGAACACCATCGGAGACTTGTTGATGTTGAGATTGGAGGTGAGGCGTTGTACTTGGGCTCGATCATGGAACGTGTTTCTTCATGCAACTTCTTGAGGTAGGCGGCTCTTGCACTTGCGTCCATGTTTGCTCGTTCTTGAAGTGGTAGAGGAAGGATGTCCAATGGCGACAAAGGGTTGAAACCGTAGACAACCTCGAAGGGTGACTTGCCGGTGGTAGAGTGTCTTGCGCGGTTGTAGGCGTACTCGGCAATGGGTAGGCACTCCTCCCACTCCTTGATGTTCTTCTTTATCAACACGCGTAGGAGAGTTGCAAGCGTCTGGTTGGTGACTTCTGTTTGGCCATCGGTTTGAGGATGATACACCGTGGAGAAGAGTATGTTGATTCCGAGCTTGGCGCAAAGCGTCTTCCAAAAGTAGCTTAAGAACTTGACGTCTCGATCCGACACAATTGTCTTTGGCACACCGTGCAACCTCAAGATTTCCCTACAAAAGAGATTGGCAACATGTGAAGCATCGTATATCTTATTGCATGGAATAAAATGAGCCATTTTAGAGAATCGGTCCACAACAACAAAAATGGAGTCCTTGCCATTTTGAGTCCTAGGTAATCCAAGCACAAAATCCATGCTAATGTCTTCCCAAGGTTGATGTGTAATAGGTAAAGGCATGTGTAAACCATGGGATTGAGAGTGTGACTTAGCTTTGCAACATGTAGAGCACCGGTTGGTGAAGCGGGCGACATCACGAAACATCTTGGGCCAGTAATAGTTCTTGGAAAGCGTGGCAAAAGTCTTGTCGCGCCCAAAGTGTCCCATGATTCCACCTCCGTGAGCCTCTTGCAAAAGTAACAAACGAAGAGAAGACTTGGGAATGCATAGTTTGTTAGCTCTCATAAGATAACCATCTTTGATATAATATCGTTCCCAAGAATTATGCGTCACACACTTAGCATAAGGAGTAGCAAAAGTCACATCATGCTCATACAAATCTTTGATATGATGAAATCCAACTACATTCAATTCAAGTTGAGTAAGTAACATGCATTTGCGGGAAAGGGCATCCGCCACAACATTTTCTTTGCCCTTAATGTACTTGATCACATAGGGAAAAGATTCAATGAATTCACTCCATTTAGCATGCCGTTTATTCAACTTGGTTTGACCTTTAAGGTATTTAAGTGTTTCATGATCGGTATGTATGACAAACTCATGCGGTCTAAGGTAATGCTCCCAAACATGCAACACACGCACTAAAGCATACAATTCTTTGTCATAGATGGGATAGTTAAGTTGAGCACCGAAGAGTTTTTCACTAAAATACGCAATAGCTCGCTTTTCTTGCATCAAAACTCCACCAATTCCAGTACCACTTGCATCGCAATGAACATCAAAAGTTTTGTCAAAGTTGGGTATAGCAAGAATTGGAGCATGGGTAACCAAAGATTTGAGCTCATCAAAAGTGGTAGATTGCAAAGTTCCCCAAATGAAAGGAGCATTTTTCTTACTCAAAGCATGCAAAGGTGCGGCGATGGTGCTAAAGTCTTTCACAAAGCGACGATAGAAACCCGCAAGGCCAAGAAAGCTACGCACTTGTTGCAAATTGGTGGGTCGGGGCCAAGTTTTAATTGCTTCAATTTTAGATTCATCAACATGGACACCCTTGAAAGAAACAACGAAACCCAAGAAAACAAGCTTGTCAACACCAAATGTGCACTTTTTCATGTTGGCATAAAGACGTTCCTTGCGAAGAGTTTGCAAAACAGCCCTAACATGACTTAGATGCTCTTGCATGGATTTGCTAAAAACAGGAAGGTCATCGAAGTAAACCACAACAAACACTCCAATGTAAGGACGAAGCACAAAATGCATAAGACGCATGAAAGTATCGGGAGCTTCCGATAAACCCATAGGCATAACCAACCATTCGTACAAGCCAAATTTTGTTTTGAAAGCGGTTTTCCATTCATCACCTTCTTGTATGCGGATTTGATAATAGCCACTTTTAAGATCAATTTTTGAGAAAATGGTGGCGCCGCTAAGTTCATCAAGCATATCATCTAGGCGAGGAATGGGGTGCCTATAATGAACGGTGATAGCATTGATGGGCCTACAATATGAGCACATGCGAAAACTACCATCTTGCTTGGGCATAAGTACAACGGGAATAGCACAAGGGCTTAAGCTTTCACGTACATATCCATTGTCGATGAGTAGTTGTACTTGCCATTGGATCTCCTTAGTTTCTTCGGGGTTGACGTGATAGGGGGCATTGTTTGGAAGAGGTGAGCCGGGGATGTGGTCGATCCTATGTTCAATGCCACGTAGAGGAGGGAGACCAGGAGGTAGCTCATCAGGAAAGACATCCTCGAATTCCTGCAGCAAGTTGGAAAACACTAGAGGAAGAGGATTAGGATTGTTAGTTTTGGTCACCTCATCTTTGCATAGGAGGACAAAGTGGATGACATTCGATGGGTTCTCACACACTTCTCTCATCTCTCTTTTTGTGGCTAGGAGAACTAAGTTTTTCTCTCTTGACGAAGAGGCGCTCAATTTTGGCTTGTGGCTCTCACTTTCTTTTTGGTGGTGTACTTTCTCAGTAGTAACTCCACGATGGGTGGAAGCTTGCTTGTTGGCGATCACTTGGCTTGGTGACATTGATCGAAGCACATACTCCTTGCATTTCATCTTGAAGCTATAGTGGTTGGTTCGTCTGTTGTGGATGACACCGGGGTCGAATCGCCAAGGTCTTCCCAAAAGAAGGTGGCACACAGACATAGGAACCACATCGCACTCTAAGGTGTCCTCGTAGGCGCGGATCTTGAAAGAAACTTGCATCGTGTGCTCCACTTGAATGGTGCCGGAGTCTCTTAGTCCTTGCACCTTGTATGGACGAGGGTGCTTCTTCTTGACCAATTGCAGCTTGGAACATATCTCTTCACTTGCCAAGTTGTGACAACTACCTCCGTCGATGATGACCTTGACGGAGCGCCCATTGATGTCGGCCTTGGTGTGGATGATATGGCACCGTTGGTCTTCGTCTTGGTGGTGTTGGAGTGTCAAGACCTTGGAGACCACGAGAGAGGGACTTGAATCGTTGTCACAAAAGACTTGATCATCTTCATCTTCATTCACGTGCCGGTGCATGGCCACGTGCTCAATTGCTTCCATTTCTTCTTCACTCATCGAGTCATATGTGCAATCATAGTTGAAGATCATTGTTCGCTTGGTGCATTGGAAAGACTTGTGTCCTTGGCCACCACATGTGAAGCACTTGAATGAACTTGTCTTGACGAGATCATTGGTAGGCGCCAAAGATGAAGGAGTCTTGGATTTGTAGGTGCTTGCTGGAGGACAAGTCGAGGAAGGCGCCACTTGCTTGAAACTTGACTTGTCGCCGGTACTTGGTGATGCTCTAGTTGAGGTAGGAGGTGCAGAAGTCGCGGGAGCTTGAGAGTAGGAGGTGTAGGTCTTGGACGAGTACTTGGCGTATTTGAAGTCATCTTGCACTTGTCGCTCGACCTTGGTCGCTTGATGAACTAGCTCGAGAAGGTTTGAGTATGGTTGGAAGTCGGCGATCCGCTTGATTGGGTGGTTGAGGCCATTCAAGAAGCGTGCCATTGTTTGCTCATCGTCTTCCTTGACATTGGCTCGTATCATGGCAATCTCCATTTCTTGGTAGTATTCTTCCACCATCTTCGTGCCTTGCTTGAGGAGTTGCAACTTCTTGAAGAGATCTCAAGTGTAGTGAGTTGGCACGAAGCAGGCTCTCATGACTTCCTTCATTTCTTCCCAAGTTGTGATTGGTGGTTCACCTCTTGTATGTCGTTGCTCGATCACTTGTTCCCACCAAATGAGGACGTAGTCTTGGAACTCGAGGGAGGCCATGGCGATCTTCTTTTCCTCGTCGTAGTTGTGAAGGCAGAAAATTTTGTCCACCTTCAACGCCCATGAGATATATTCTTCGGGATCATTGCTTCAGGAGAACTTGAGCATGGTGAACTTGAGCTTGCCGTAGCGAGTTCTTTATCATGGTAGCGGTTTTGATATTCCTCTTGCCTTGGAGGAAGGTACTCAAATGCTCGATCTTCAAGATGTCGCTCTTGGCGTGGAGGAGGGTCTTGAAGCACTTCTTCCACTTGGTGTCGTTCTTGTCTTGGAGGAGGGCGAGGAATATGTGCTTGGCTGCGCCTTTCTTGTTGCTCTTCAAGTCGAGCCGCTTCTTCTTGTTGTGCTTGGCGAAGTGCATCTTCTTGTTCGCGGACATGGCGGTTGCGCTCTTCGAGGGCTCTAGTGGCCTCGTTGACTGTGCATTGTGCTTCTAGTGCTTGAGCTTCCCGTTCGAGGGCTTGTGCTTCACGGCACTCTTGTGCTTGTAGAATTGCATCACGGTCTTGAGGTTCTTGACGTGGCACTTGTGGAGGTATTGGTTCTTGCTCCATTTCTTCTTGTGCTTGGTGTCGCACCCTTTCACGTGCTCGAACTCGGTCTTGTAAGCCATTGCCATGGAACAGATTTTCTTGTGCTTGGCGATCTTGAGGAACATCATGTCGAGGAAAGCGTGCTCTTGGAGGACTTGCATCATAAGAGGAGTAGTCCGAAGATGGCCGACTTGTATGATGACTTGACTGAAGCCGTCTTGAAGAAGCGGTTGAGGATGACGGGCGTCGCACAATCATGTTGTGGAGCTCTTCCATTTGTGTGGTGAATTTGACGTCGATGTAGTCATGGTTTCTTGTTTCCGATTGACGAAGGTCGGAGGCGAGTTGCTCCAAGCGTTCAACCAATGCTTCGCTTTCTTGATGAAGTGCTCGTTGCGCGATGAAGAAGTGGTTCTTGGAGACAAAGCCGGAATCATCACCTTGCTCCTCGAAAAGTGGGTTCGACGATGAGTTTGGCCTTTCCATCATAACCAAGTGGGGTGAGTAGGAAAATGAGAGAACAATACCAAAGTTACCTTCTCCGAGGATTGAGGATGTAACAAGTGTCACTAAATGTAATGCCACAACAGGAGAATTGGAACCAGGTTTGTTTGTCACACCTACAAATAAGAGGCTTATGGAGGAGCTCGGTTAGGATAGAGGAAAAAATTTCAAGCAAATGTTAGTCAAGATATCGATAAGGTTGAGAAGGTTCACAAAAATGCAAGTAAAGCAAATAGATCAAACCCAAAGATATCACTAGGAAAACACTCACGGAAGATAGATGGGATCCGCACAACCAAGGAGTGAGCTCAAAATGTGCAACCACGAAAAATGCTCTTGTTGTCCGAATGCTAGAGAGATGCTAGATCAATTGCTCAAATGGGCAAGATACGCTTGTGCACCAACCTATGAGAGAAACGTGTCGTCTTCAATCCCAACTATGCTATGTATGTGATGACCAAGATGATATAACTATGCAAATGGCTCAATGCTTTGCTTACAAGCTCTTTGTTGCTCCTCTTTTGCTGAAAAGCTTTTCTTCTTTTTCTCTCTTTTTTTTCTCTATGCTTGATGCTTGAGCCGAGTATGATATGAGACAAGTATGTAAGATATGCACAGGAGAGACTTATGGCACAAAGATGATAACACAATCACTACGATGGACAATGGCATGGCCCGACAATTCTCAACTTGCTAGTCTCGATGGGTAAGCAACACAAAATAGCTCGGGCTATCAATGCAAAAGCAAGGTAAGAAGTAAGTGTCATCGAGGTTACCGTCCTTTCTTACGGTTAGCGGTGAAGATGACTCCGAGGTGATGATGGTGATGTCGATGTCACCCGCTCCTAAGTAGCCGAGACACCTTAGGAGACAGAAAATGCAACTCAAAATCTATCAAATGCGGAAGGTGGGTGTCTTTGTGATGATTTTTTGGATGGAGGATAATGGTGGTGGTAATGATATAAGTGGATGGGGGATGTCAAGAGCTTCCAAACGAGCTAAAGAACACAAAAAAGGGACTTGGGAGTTGGAAGTTATGGTCAAATTGGTGGTGTAGTTGGGCTGATTTGGGGGGTGCGGGCACCAGGGGGTGGGAGGTGCGGGGGCCCGGGGTGGTCAGGGGAAAATGGCCCGGGGTTGCGGGTGCCCGGAGGTTCGAGGTGCAGGCACCCGGTGGTCGACGATTTGGGCGGAAATTTTGGGGGAAAAGCAAATTTCGGTGGATTTCATGGTGGGAAGGGTGGGGATTGTTGGGGAGGAGCTAGATCCACTTGCCAACATCAAATCCATGAACCAAAACAACCAAATCTCACAAGATCCAACAAATTGCAAGAAAAAAAATTTGGGGCTATTTTTGTGGGGATTTTTGAATTTGGACGAAAAACAACAAAATCAAGTTAGCAAATGGGGGAATGGGACTCCAAGATGTGAATCAACCTTGCTCATGATACCAAGACGTTGTAGGGTGAAACCCTAGAGGGGATCTTTTCATACTTGGAGGGGGAAAAGAGGAAGAACACTCAAGAAGACAAGACACAAATCACTCAAACAAACCCAAATATCACATCCATTAGAGTAGCATACATGAGATCCACAAGATTACAAGATCAATTCAAGGAAAATAGCACTAGGGTAAGGTTCTTCCCACTAGGCGAGGTCTTGCATCCAAGAGGATCTTCTCCAAGAGGAGGGCTTGATCTCCAAGAGGAGGTCTAGATCTCCTAGAGGAGGAAGATGAGCAAAGGCCTCTTTTGTGTTCTAAATACTTTGCTAACCTCTTTAATGAGCTAAGTGGGGGGGGGGGTTACTTATAGTTTTGACACGAAATAAGAGAGGAGGGGGGATACAATGGCAAAGCCCCAAAGAGGCACGCAGGCTCTCGGTATTATCCGGGCACCCGGTGCAGACCGGGCACCATGACCGGTCAGGGACCAGGCGACGGGAGGCCCGGGCACCCGGGGTCCTAAGCCCGGGCACCCGGGTGGTGTAGGCGGCTGGGCGGCCTTGGCCGGGCACCCGGGGGTCCAAGGCCCGCGCACCCGATCGGGGCTGGAGTGGGGCGCGGTCGGGGCCGGGCACCCGGGGCCACAAGCCGGGCACCCGGGGTGCAGCCCAGGTAGCGGCCGGGCGGGAGCCCGGGCACCCGGGGCCTTAGGGCCGGGCACCCGGGGTGGGCAGGGGCAGCGCCCAGGTGGTGGCCGGGCACCCGGGGCCAAGGATGCTAGGCACCCGGGGTGTCCAAGGAGTTCGGCCCTCCCCTTGGTTGCTCGTCCGGGCACCCGGGGTCCTTCCGTCCGGGCACCCGGAGTGTCCAAAGACTCCTTTCCTTCGTTCTTCTTGTCCTCTCCTTCCTCCTCTTGCTCCATGGGTGCTCGAACCTTCACCTTCTCCTTCTCACGATCATCTCCTTGGTATCCTAGAATGCATAACATGTCTTTATGAGGTACAACCCAATTCTCATGTGAATCCGACCAAAACTCGACGAGGAGAGAGTCAACCTCGTTCTCGATGGTGCGTGCAAGTGCTCTTGTGATTGGTCCTCTCAGTGCTTGCGGTGGTGATGGCGTGTCGGTGCGGGTAGTCGAGGGATGCTCCGCATCATCTCCCCCCTGGGAGATATCCGTCCACGGATCGTGCTCTTCATCACCATGGTACTTGGCCAAGTCTTTGACGTTGAAGATGTCGCTTACGTTGTACTTGTCACGTGGGATGTCGACCTTGTAGGCATTGTCGTTGTAGCGTGCTAGCACCTTGAATGGTCCGTCGGCTCTCGGGAGTAGCTTGGACTTGCATTCCTTGGGGAAGCGGTCCTTGCAGAGATGTATCCATACTTGATCACCCGGTTGGAACACCATCGGAGACTTGTCCATGTTGAGCTTGGAGGCGAGGTGTTGTACTTGGCGCTCGATCGTGGAATGTGTTTCTTCATGCAACTTCTTGAGGTAGGTGGCTCTTGCACTTGCGTCCATGTTTGCTCGTTCTTGAAGCGGTAGAGGAATGATGTCCAATGGCGACAAAGGGTTGAAACCGTAGATAACCTCGAAGGGTGAATTGCTGATGGTAGAGTGTCTTGCATAGTTGTAGGCGTACTCGGCGATGGGTAGGCACTCCTCCCACTCCTTGATGTTCTTCTTTATCAACACGCGTAGGAGAGTTGCAAGCGTCCGGTTGGTGACTTCCGTTTGGCCATCGGTTTGAGGATGATACGCCGTGGATAAGAGTAGCTTGATTCTGAGCTTGGTGCAAAGCGTCTTCCACAAGTAGCTTAAGAACTTGGCGCCTCGATCCGACACAATTGTCTTTGGCACACAGTGCAACCTCAAGATTTACCTACAAAAGAGATTGGCAACATGTGAAGCATCGTCTATCTTATTGCATGGAATAAAATGAGCCATTTTCGAGAATCGGTCCACAACAACAAAACTGGAGTCCTTGCCATTTTGAGTCCTAGGTAATCCAAGCACAAAATCCATGCTAATGTCTTCCCAAGGTTGATGTGGAATAGGTAAAGGCATGTGTAAACCATGGGATTGAGAGTGTGACTTAGCTTTGCAACATGTAGAGCACCGATTGGTGAAGCAGGCGACATCGCAAAACATCTTGGGCCAATAATAGTTCTTGGAAAGCGTGGCAAAAGTCTTGTCGCGCCCAAAGTGTCCCATGAGTCCACCTCCGTGAGCCTCTTGCAAAAGTAACAAACGAAGAGAATACTCGGGAATGCATAGTTTGTTAGCTCTCATAAGATAACCATCTTTGATATAGTATCGTTCCTAAGAATTATGCGTCACACACTTAGCATAAGGAGTAGCAAAAGTCACATCATGCTCATGCAATCTTTGATATGATCAAATCCAACTACATTCAATTCAAGTTGAGTAAGTAACATGCATTTGCGGGAAAAGGCATCTGTCGGTGTCAAAACCGGCGGATCTCGGGTAGGGGGTCCCGAACTATGCGTCTAGGCGGATGATAACAGGAGACAAGGGACACGATGTTTTTACCCAGGTTCGGGCCCTCTCGATGGAGGTAAAACCCTACTCCTGCTTGATTAATATTGATGATATGGGTAGTACAAGAGTAGATCTACCACGAGATCAAAGAGGCTAAACCCTAGAAGCTAGCCTATGGTATGATTGTTGTTCGTCCTACGGACTAAAACCCTCCGGTTTATATAGACATCGGAGAGGGTTAGGGTTAAACAGAGTCGGTTACAATGGTAGGAGATCTACATATCCGTATCGCCAAGCTTGCCTTCCACGCCAAGGAAAGTCCCATCCGGACACGGGACGAAGTCTTCAATCTTGTATCTTCATAGTCCAGGAGTCCGGCCAACGGTGATAGTTCGGCTATCCGGACACCCCCTAATCCGGGACTCCCTCAGTAGCCCCTGAACTAGGCTTCAATGACGACGAGTCCGGCGCGCATATTGTCTTCAACATTGCAAGGCGGGTTCCTCCTCCGAATACTTCATTGAATATTTTGAACATAAGGATAGTGTTCGGCTCTGCAAAATAAGTTCCACATACCACCGTAGAGAGAATAATCTTTACACAAATTCAATCTGCTGACGTATTCTGCGGCGTGACGTCACACCATGGCCAAGCCTTTATTGGAATCGTTTTTACTATCCCACCTCAGTGTGTTTAGCGAGGCGGTTTCTTTGGCACGTCTTGTCAAAGCAGAGATCGTGTCCCCTTATTCCGGGATTCTCATCAATATGGGCGTGGGTAATCCAACCGCGCCATTGATTACGGCGCTTGGGAGATAAGCGAGTTTTACCAGGCTGGTGGGGGACGCATAGCTTCGTCCGTCCATATAAGGGGATAAGGATCCACCTTTTCACCTACGCCTTCTTCCTCCTTTGCTCATCCATTTCCGCGCACTCGAGCTCCAGCGCCCAAGTCCGCACATCTCGCCTCAACCTTCCCCAGCCATGTCCGGAGCGGGAGGCAAGTGGATGGCCTCCTCCGTCATGGAGGGGCACATCAAAAAGTTGAGGAAAGCCGGATACCTGCACAACGACATTGCGCACCGGCTTCCAGACGAGGGGCAGCTCGTCCCCACCCCCAGGCCCCATGAGAGGGTGGTGTTCCTTCCCCATTTCCTCCGCGGACTGGGCTTCCCACTCCACCCATTTGTCCGGGGGCTCATGTTCTACTACGGCCTGGATTTCCACGATCTGGCCCCGAATTTCATCCTCAACATCTCAGCGTTTATCGTTGTGTGCGAGGCCTTCCTCCGCATCAAGCCCCACTTCGGCTTATGGCTGAAGACCTTCAATGTCAAGCCGAAGGTAGTGGGCGGCCAGCAGGCGGAGTGCGGAGGCGCCATGGTGGGCAAGATGCCCAACGTCATATGGCTCGAGGGCTCCTTCGTGGAAACCATCAAAGGGTGGCAATCGGGGTGGTTCTACATTACCGAGCCGCGTGACCCTGAATGGGCAGCGACCCCCGAATTCCGATCTGGCATCCCCACATGGCTCACCTCCTGGAAAGAGAAGGGCCTGACATGGGGTGATTTGGAAGAGCTGACCGGACTCCAAACCTGCGTCCAAAACCTTGTGAACAAGAAGATCAAGCTCGTCAACGTAGTCCAGGTCATGCTCATCCGCCGGATCCTCCCGTGCCAACAACGGGCCTTCAACTTGTGGGGGTTTGATCCAGCACAGCACCAAACCTTGAGAAGGCTCTTCGACACTACGTACGAAGATGCCTGGAAGGTGCTGTTCAAGGGCGCCAAGGCTCCCGCATCCGCTACCGAAGATCGTGGATTCAGCTCGCAGCGTCAAGCCGGCGAGGTAAGCTATTTTACCCTTTAGAGGACACTTGTTTTTCATAGTTTGACTCTATGCGGGATCTAAACTCCCCTACCTTTGACAGGCCTGGCAGAAGAAGTCCGGGTAGGTTAACTGTCCGGCTCCCTTACCAGAAGACCCAGCGGACGCCCGATTGACGGGGCTGCTGGTTCCGGCACCTCACGTGGTGCCGGATAAGAAGGCCAAGAAGAAGGCCACGGGAACCCGAAAGAGTTCCCGGTGTCAGGTGTTATCGGACTCATCGTCCGATGACTCCGAGGCGGACTCCTCCCGCGAAGACGAGGAGGAGAAAAAAGAGGCTTCTCCCCCAGCGGGGGGAGAGAAGAAAAGGAAGGTCGCCCCAACCGGGTAGGCCGAAGGGTCCAAGAAGGGAAGGACCCTCCCCCTGGACTACTCCACCAATGCTGACGACGATGAAGAGGAGTGGCCACCAAGGACTAAGCCCCTGGCCACTTCGTAAGTGTCCGGATACCAGAATAACTCATGGTGTTTGATTTGTCGCATAGAATCTCTTAACACCGAATATAACCCTGCAACCCGCCCAAGGACGGGCTCGATACTTCAGCGAGCGGCTCCCTGGCATCATCGGACATGAATAGCACTTCACTTCCGGCCGTCTCCTCTCCTCGCGCTGCGGATGGCGCCAAGGTGGGGTCCCAAAAGGGGCCCAGTCAGGAGGAGGAGGTCCCAGAGGTGTCGCAAGGCAACCTCCCGGACTTTGGGTGCAAGGGGGATCAAACCCCAAAGGGCTCTAAGTCCGGCCCTAGGCCGGACTCCTCACCGGAACCTTCAGTGGTTCCGGAGTTCGATGGGCGGTCCCTTCGTAAGAAGGGTAAGACTGCGACGCCGGTGGCCTCCGTCCAACCGAAGGCACCGGATAGCTTGCTGGAGTCGCTTAACGGTGCCTCCATCGACGAGGAGCACCGCATTATCATGAGTGCGGTGATCCAGAAAGTTCAGTCTGCCAAGAGCGGGCTGACTGAAGCCTGCGCCAGCCTTCTAACAGGCTTTGAGGTATGTATTTAAGATATATAAAAATATTACCGCATAGACAGTAGCCCCTGATGCTCAGTTTGGTGTTCGGAAAGAAAAGCCGAACTGAGGATCTAAAAAGATATACGCAGGAGTCTAACATAAGCATGTCAATATGGGAATGCAGGCTGCACTCCTGACCTCTACCGCACTGACTGCGGAGGTCAATGCACTGAAGCAGAGCCTCGAGCGGTCTGAGAACGAGCTCGGCCTTGCCAAGAAGCAGCTCGAGGACAAGGAAGGTAAGTAATACCTTATGGAAGTATATAAAAATCTGGTTGCAAAAAATAACAGGAATAACGTGAAAATTGCAGGGGCCACGAACGAGGTGGCAACCCTGAAGGAAGCGGTGTCCAAGGCCGAAAACGGTGCGGCCGCGGAGCGCACCGAGCGAGAGAAGCAGGAGGCGTGGGTGGTGGAGGTGCGGCAAGGGCTCCAGGCTCTCGTGGAAAAACACGAGAGTTTGGAGCGTGACTCGAAGACTCGAGAGTCCGAGCTCGCCTTGGCTCTTGAGAGTGCCAAAGCCGCTAAGGCCGAAGCCCAGAAGGCCCTCCAGGAGATTGAGGCGATAAAAAAGATAGCTGCGGGTAAGGCATTCTTCATGCAAAGCAAGCATGTAAAAGTGAATTATCTGTTACTTACCTGAATCCGGAGCTCTCCAGGAGCATTCGCAGATCTGCCCCGTAGTGTGTCCGATGCTGCCGCGTTCTACCGAGCCGAGGAGGGGAGCTCGACGGAAAAGGTGTTCTGGTCTCAATATGCTGAGGCCGGACATCCGGTGCCCCTGAGCGACCAGCTGAAGCAGCTGGTCGAGCTCCACAAGGTGGCCGAACAGGCCATGAAGGGCCTCATAGTTCGGCTGTGGCCTAAAGAAGCCATGCCTGGGAGCTACTTCGGCCTGGTGCGGCGGCTGGTGGACGCCTGTCCATGGATTGAAGTCATCAAGCGTTCCGTCTGCATTGAAGGTGCCCGTCGGGCCCTTGCCCGTGCTAAAGTGCACTGGGGCAAGATGGACGCCGAGAAGCTTGTGACGGACGCGCCACCGCCGGGCAAGGAGTATCGCAAGCCCGAGATGTACTATGAGGGCGTCCTGAAGGGTGCCCGCCTTATAGCGGGTGAATGCTCCAAAGATGTAATTTTTGAGTAGACTCGCATTTGTTATACTGTACGCTGAAAACTTTGTTCATATGCGCTAAGCAACGCTTGTTAATTTAAAATATTACCTTCTGTGCGGCCGTTTATCAAATTTGAGAGATGGCGAGTCGTTGGCTTCAGCCCCCATGCCACGAGTGCTGGGGTGTTCGGGATAAACTTGAGCGCTCTTGTTCCCATTCTTGGGTCCTTCGAGGGAGGCGTTCAACACGACGAACGAGGCAACCGGACTATAATGCTTGAACACTCTCACTTAGCCATAGAATTCTATAATTTTAAATTTCGGCGAAGCCCCTGGTATTCGGAAGACCGAGTTCGGGGCGCTATCCACGCCTTGGCCGGACAATGCCGACTCCTCGCTCTAAGCGGCATGAGTCTTTAGGGACCCAAAAAACCTCTCGAACAGCGACCGGCTCTCGCCCTATCATGACGGTCAGTTTTAGCTTTCTCCACTGAGGTGCTCAACCCAGCTCAACCGAGGCACAATCGCAATGGTTCTCCCAACGCTACCTTAGCCGATATAACGGAACGTAAGGTACCAAAACATGGGAGCCGGGCAAACCCAACTATTGACCCAAGACATGATTCGGAGCCGATGCATATAATGCTATAAGTTCGGGGTGCCGCACTTGTGAAAGTGTTCGGACTTATCACACCATGTTTTGGGGTACTTAAGCCCCTGGTGTATTAACCGTACCAAGTTGTAGGGGTGCAACATGTCATAGGTGAACATTTTATGGAAAAAAAGGAATGCAATAATAAGCAGAAGCTATGTATTGTTTATTCAAAAGATACTGCAATGAAAGCAGAACGATACAAATAGTGCGATAAGCAAGGGATGGGACTATTTAACATGTCCCCCTCCAGGGGTAGGCTGCGGGATGGTATGTAAAACAGGTATACTGCTCGTAATAGAGACCACCTGGACACTCGACGTAGCTTTTCTGCTTCCCTGGCTGTTGCATCGTGAGTTCGGCGATTCTACTGCCGGACAGGGCTTCTGGAAAACGGAGTCCTGAGAATAAGAAAAAAAAGAATGACACAATTGGGAGCCCCTGGTGCGGTTGAGCCGCACTCTGGGCATGCCGTGGTCGTGCCCCTCCCCCTATGCCCATGGTATCTCCAGAGCGTAGTTATGTACGCGTGGTACTGGTCTCGCGATTTCGCGAGGGCTGGGGTTGGGGCCGCATTGCTACGCGTGCTCGGAACGTGCCAGGCGGTCTTGTTGTAGGTTACTCCGGGCGCGCTTGACGGTGTCCGGACGTTTAGTAGTCGGACTCGAGAATTGCCTTAAGAGGCTGCTTTGTACTTCCGCCGCGAGGGCCGCCATATGCTCCTCCGTTCGGAGAGAGCGTTCGGTGTTTCCATTGACCGTGATTACTCCTCGAGGGCCTGGCATCTTGAGCTTGAGGTATGCGTAGTGCGGCACCGCATTGAACTTTGCAAATGCGGTTCGTCCGAGCAGTGCGTGATAGCCGCTGCGGAACGGGACTATGTCGAAGATTAATTCCTCGCTTCGGAAGTTATCCGGGGATCCGAAGACCACTTCGAGTGTAATTGAGCCTGTACAGTTGGCCTCTACACCTGGTATGACGCCTTTAAAGGTCGTTTTTGTGGGTTTGATCCTTGAGGGGTCTATGCCCATTTTGCGCACTGTATCCTGGTAAAGCAGGTTCAGGCTGCTGCCACCGTCCATCAGGACTCTAGTGAGGTGAAATCCGTCAATGATTGGGTCAAGAACCAATGCGGCGAATCCGCCATGGCGGATGCTAGTGGGGTGGTCCCTTCGATCAAAAGTGATCGGGCAGGAGGACCACGGGTTGAACTTTGGGGCGACTGGCTCCATCGCGTATACGTCCCTTAGTGCACGCTTCTGCTCCCTTTTGGGTATGTGGGTTGCGTATATCATGTTCACCGTCCGCACTTGTGGGGGAAAGCCCTTCTGTCCTCTATTGTTCGGCGACCGGGGCTCCTCCTTGTCATCGCTATGCAGCCCCTTGTCGTTGTTTTCGACATTTAACTTGCCTGCCTGCTTGAACACCCAACAATCCCTGTAGGTGTGGTTGGCTGGTTTTTCGGGGGTGCCATGTATCTGGCACGAGCGATCGAGTATTCGGTCCAAATTGGACGGGCCCTGAGTATTTCTTTTGAACGGTATTTTCCGCTGACCGGGTTTAGAGCCTCTGAATCCGGCATTGACTGCCGTATCTTCAGCATTATCGCCGTTAATGCGGCGCTTGTGCTTGTTGCGACGTGACCTGCCATTGCTGTCCTTGGTATCCGAACTACCAGGGTTTTTGGTCAAGTTGTTACTGCGAGCTAGCCAGCTGTTCTCTCCCGCGCAGAAGCGGGTCATGAGTGATGTGAGGGCTGCCATGGATTTCGGCTTTTCCTGTCCTAGGTGCCGGGCAAGCCACTCGTCGCGGATGTTATGCTTGAAGGCTGCAAGGGCCTCTGCATCCGGACAGTCAACGATTTGATTTTTCTTGGTTAAGAACTGTGTCCAGAATTGTCTGCCCGATTCACCTGGCTGCTGAATTATGTGGCTTAGGTCATCAGCGTCTGGTGGTCGCACATATGTGCCCTGGACGTTATCAAGGAATGCGGCTTCCAGGTCTTCCCAACAACCAATTGATTCTGCTGGCAAGCTGTTGAGCCAATGCCGAGCTGGTCCTTTAAGCTTGAGTGGGAGGTATTTGATGGCGTGTAGATCATCACCGCGGGCCACGTGGATGTGAAGGAGATAGTCCTCGATCCAAACCGCAGGATCTGTTGTGCTGTTGTATGATTCAATGTTTACGGGTTTGAAACCCTCGGGGATTTGATGATCCATTACTTCGTCTGTGAAGCATAGTGGGTGTGCGACGCTCTGTATTGGGCTATATCACGACGCAACTCAAATGAGCTTTGTCTACTGTGTTCGGCCTGGCAGGAATTGCTGTATCCGGCGTGACGGTTGTCATCATGTGTCATGGGGCGTCCACGTGATCCGTAGATCGATCTTATTTGCCTTGCCTTGTCCTCCAATATGTCTCGTAAATCTGGCGCATCTCCCCGTGGCTTTGTACTTTTCGAGCGACGCCGGGTTGCGGCTTTAGTGGAGGGCCTAGAGGCCTCTCTGTCGCGGCCATGTCATGCGCTGGTGATGTAGGTTTAGGTGCTTCCTCCTCTAATTGCGGTAGCAGCCCGCGTTTTCGCTAGCTCTTGGAGGGGCGATCGAGTTTGTACTCTTCGGCTGCAAGGACTTCGGTCCATCTGTCAGCTAGCAAGTCTTGGTCAGCTCTAAGCTGCTGCTGCTTTTTCTTGAGGCTGCTTGCCGTGGCCATAAGCCTGCGCTTGAAACGCTCTTGTTCGACGGGATCCTCGGGCATGACAAATTCGTCGTCGTCGAGGCTTGCTTCATCTTCGGAGGGAGGCATATAATTATCGTCCTCTACCTCTCTTTCTGCCGCTCTATCATGAGGGCTGGCTTCTCCCTCCTCCTATGCTGAATCCTGCTGGAGGGGGTTGTCTTCGGCACTGTTCGGGGTGTTATTATCTCCCGTGCCGGAATCACTATTTTTGCTGTGGCGGGATTTAGAGCGGCGCCGCTCACACCGGCGCTTGGGCTGTTTCTTGGAGGGGTCATCCTCCGCTGTCCCATTGCCATTCCCATCTTTTGGGGTGTCCACCATGTATATGTCGTATGACGAGGTGGCCTTCCAGTGCCCTGTAGGCGCTGGTTGTTGGTTGTCTCCTGCATCGTCGTCCATACCGTCAATGTCTTCGGAGTCGAAGTCGAGCATGTCGGTTAAATCATCGACAGTGGCTACAAAGTGGGTGGTGGGTGGGCGTTGAATTTCTTCATCGTTCGCATCCCAACCTTCCTGACCATAATCCGGCCAGGGCTCTCCTGATAAAGAGAGAGACTTTAGTGAATTCAGGATGTCACTAAGGGGCGAGTGCTGAAAGATGTCCGCGGCAGTGAACTCCATAACCGGCGCCCAATCGGATTTGATTGGCAGGGGCACGGGAGGTTCGGAGTTTGGAGAGGAGTCCGGCACCTCAGAGTCACGGGCTTTGCGAAGGACAGGGATGGAGTTCGGCTCAATCGCTATAGAGATCGTAGCCCCTGAGGCGGTGTCCAGCAACTCGTCCTCGATCGGCGAAGTCGGCTCCGAGCTAAGGGTCGGAGCGAACGCTGGTGCGGCCTCCAGGGCACTGTTCGGCGGCAAAGCTAGATCATACCCATCGAGATAGTGCGGCGCGCTTGGCTGTGGCTCGAATCCGTCGAAGATCAAGTCTCCGCGGATGTCAGCCGTGTAGTTCAAACTCCCAAATCTGACCTGATGGCCAGGGGCGTAGCTTTCGATCTGCTCCAGATGGCCAAGTGAATTGGCCCGCAGCGCAAAGCCGCCGAATACGAAGATCTGTCCGGGGAGAAAAGTCTCACCCTGGACCGTGTCGTTTGATGATCGAAGGAGCCATTGGGCCTAAAGGTGACGACACAGAGGAATTCTCAATGAAAGTACCAATGTCGGTGTCAAAACCGGCGGATCTCGGGTAGGGGGTCCCGAACTGTGCGTCTAGGTGGATGGTAACAGGAGACAAGGGACACGATGTTTTTACCCAGGTTCGGGCCCTCTCGATGGAGGTAAAACCCTACTCCCTGCTTGATTAATATTGATGATATGGGTAGTACAAGAGTAGATCTACCACGAGATCAAAGAGGCTAAACCCTAGAAGCTAGCCTATGGTATGATTGTTGTTCGTCCTACGGACTAAAACCCTCCGGTTTATATAAACACCGGAGAGGGTTAGGGTTACATAGATTCGGTTACAATGGTAGGAGATCTACATATCCGTATCGCCAAGCTTGCCTTCCACGCAAAGGAAAGTCCCATCCGGACACGGGACGAAGTCTTCAATCTTGTATCTTCATAGTCCAGGAGACCGGCCAACGGTGATAGTTCGGCTATCCGGACACCCCCTAATCCAGGACTCCCTCAGCATCCGCCACAACATTTTCTTTTCCCTTAATGTACTTGATCACATAGGGAAAAGATTCAATGAATTCATTCCATTTAGCATGCCGTTTGTTCAACTTGGTTTAACCTTTAAGGTATTTAAGTGTTTCATGATCGGTACGTATGACAAACTCATGCGGTCTAAGGTAATGCTCCCAAACATGCAACACATGCACTAAAGCATACAATTCTTTGTCATAGATGGGATAGTTAAGTTGAGCACCAGAGAGTTTTTCACTAAAATATGCAATAGCTCGATTTTCTTGCATCAAAACTCCACCAATTCCGGTACCACTTGCATCGCAATGAACCTCAAAAGTTTTACCAAAGTTGGGTAAAGCAAGAATTGGAGCGTGCATAAGCAAAGATTTGAGCTCAGCAAAAGTGGTAGATTGCAAAGGTCCCCAAACGAAAGGAGCATTTTTCTTACTCAAAGCATGCAAAGGTGTGGCGATGGTGCTAAAGTCTTTCACAAAGCGACGATAGAAACCCGCAAGGCCAAGAAAGCTACGCACTTCTTGCAAATTGGTGGGTCTGGGCCTAGTTTTAATTGCTTCAATTTTAGATTCATCAACATGGACACCCTTGGAAGAAACAACGAAACCCAAGAAAACAAGCTTGTCAACACCAAATGTGCACTTTTTCATGTTGGCATAAAGATGTTCCTTGCGAAGAGTTTGCAAAACAGCCCTAACATGACTTAGATGCTCTTTCATGATTTGCTAAAAACAAGAATGTCAACGAAGTAAACCACAACAAACACTCCAATGTAAGGATGCAGCACGAAATGCATAAGACACATGAAAGTAACGTGAGCTTCAGATAAACCCATAGGCATAACCAACCATTCGTACAAGCCAAATTTTGTTTTGAAAGCGGTTTTCCATTCATCACCTTCTTGTATGCGGATTTGATAATAGCCACTTTTAAGATCAATTTTTGAGAAAATGGTGGCGCCGCTAAGTTCATCGAGCATATCATCTAGGCGAGGAATGGGGTGCCTATAACAAACAGTGATCGCATTGATGGGCCTACAATCTGAGCACATGCGAAAACTGCCATCTTGCTTGGGCACAAGTATAAAGGGAATGGCACAAGGGCTTAAGCTTTCACGTACATGTACGTTGTCAATGAGTTGTTGTACTTGCCGTTGGATCTCCTTAGTTTCTTTGGTGTTGATGCGGTAGGGGGCCTTGTTTGGAAGTGGTGCACCGAGGATGAGGTCGATCCTATGTTCAATGCCACGTAGAGGAGGGAGACCGGGAGGTAGCTCATCGGGAAAGACATCCTCGAATTCCTGTAGCAAGTTGGAAAACACTAGAGGAAGAGGATTAGGATTGTTAGTTTTACTCACCTCATCTTTGTATAGGAGGACAAAGTGGATGACACTCGATGGGTTCTCACACACTTCTCTCATCTCTCTTTTTGTGGCTAGGAGAACTAAGTTTTTCTCTCTTGGCGAAGAGGCGCTCAATTTTGGCTTGTGGCTCTCACTTTCTTTTTGGTGGTGCACTTTTTCACTAGTAACTCCATGATGGGTGGAAGCTTGCTTGTTGGCGATCACTTGGCTTGGTGACATTGGTCGAAGAACATACTCCTTGCCTGTCATCTTGAAGCTATAGTGGTTGGTTCATCCATTGTGGATGACGCCACGGTCGAATTGCCAAGGTCTTCCCAAAAGAAGGTGGCACACGAACATAGGAACCACATCGCACTCGAAGGTGTCCTCGTAGGCGCCGATCTTGAAAGAAACTTGCACCGCGTGCTCCACTTGAATGTTGTCGGAGTCGCTTAGCCATTGCACCTTTTATGGACGAGGGTGCTTCTTCTTGACCAATTGCATCTTGGAACATAGCTCTTAACTTGCCAAGTTGTGACAACTACCTCTATCGATGATGACCTTGACGAAGCGCCCATTGATGCCGGCCTTGGTGTGGAAGATGTGGCACCGTTGGTATTCGTCTTGGTGGTGTTGGAGCGTCAATACCTTGGAGACCACGAGAGAGGGACTTTAATCGTTGTCACAAAAGACTAGATCATCTTTATCTTTGTTTCACAAGGCTTCCATTTCTTCTTCACTCATCGATTCGTATGTGCCATCATCATTCAAGATCATTGTTCGCTTGTTGGTGCATTGGAAAGACTTGTGTCCTCGGCTGCCACATGTGAAGCACTTGAATGAACTTGTCTTGACGGGATCATTGGTAGGCGCCGAAGATGAAGGAGTCTTGGATTTGTAGGTGCTTGCCGGAGGACGAGTCGAGGAAGGCGCCACTTGCTTGGAACTTGACTTGTCGCTGGTACTTGCTGATGCTCTAGTTGAGGTAGGAGGTGCCGAAGTCGTGGGAGCTTGAGAGTAGGAGGCGTAGGTCTTGGACGAGTACTTGGCGTATTTGAAGTCATCTTGCACTTGTCTCTCGGCCTTGGTCGCTTGATGAACGAGCTCGAGAAGGTTTGAGTATGGTTGGAAGTCGGCGATCCTCTTGATTGGGTGGTTGAGGCCATTCAAGAAGCGTGCCATTGTTTGCTCGTTGTCTTCCTTGACATTGGCTCGTATCATGGCAATCTCCATTTCTTGGTAGTATTCTTCCATCATCTTTGTGCCTTGCTTGAGGAGTTGCAGCTTCTTGAAGAGATCTCAAGTGTAGTGAGTAGGCACGAAGCGGGCTCTCATGACTTCCTTCATTTCTTCCCAAGTTGTGATTGGTGGTTCGCCTCTTGTATGTTGTCGCTCGATCACTTGTTCCCACCAAATGAGGACGTAGTCTTGGAACTCGAGGGAGGCCATGGCGATCTTCTTTTCCTCGTCGTAGTTGTGAAGGCGGAAAATTTTGTCCACCTTCAAGGCCCATGAGAGATATTCTTTGGGATCATTGCTTCCAGAGAACTTGGGAATGGTGAACTTGAGCTTGCCGTAGTGGAGTTCTTCATCATGCTAGCGGTTTTGATATCGCTCTTGCCTTGGAGGAAGGTCCTCAAATGCTCGATCTTCAAGATGTCGCTCTTGGCGTGGAGGAGGGTCTTAAAGCACTTGTTCCACTTGGTGTCATTCTTGTATTGGAGGAGGGCGAGGAATATGTGCTTGGCTACGCCTTTCTTGTTGCTCTTCAAGTCGAGCGGCTTCTTCTTGTCGTGCTTGGCGAAGTGCATCTTCTTGTTCGCGGACATGGCGGTTGTGCTCTTCGACGATTCTAGTGGCCTCGTTGAGTGTGCATTATGCTTTGAGTGCTTGAGCTTCCCGTTCGAGGGCTTGTGCTTCAGGGCGCTTGAGGGAGTCCCGAATTAGGGGGTGTCCGGATAGCCGAACTATCATTGTTGGCCGGACTCCTGGACTGTGAAAATACAAGATTGAAGACTTCGTCCTGTGTCCGGATGGGACTTTCCTTGGCGTGGAAGGCAAGCTTGGCGATACGGATATGTAGATCTCCTACCATTGTAACCGAATCTGTGTAACCCTAACCCTCTCCGGTGTCTATATAAACCGAAGGGTTTTAGTCCGTAGGACGAACAACAATCATACCATAGGCTAGCTTCTAGGGTTTAGCCTCTTTGATCTCGTGGTAGATCTACTCTTGTACTACCCATATCATCAATATTAATCAAGCAGGAGTAGGGTTTTACCTCCATTGAGAGGGCCCGAACCTGGGTAAAAACATCGTGTCCCTTGTCTCCTGTTACCATCCGCCTAGACGCATAGTTCGGGACCCCCTACCCGAGATCCGCCGGTTTTGACACCGACAGCGCTCTTGTGCTTGTCGAATTGCATCACCGTCTTTAGGTTCTTGACGTGGCACTTGTGGAGGTATTTGTTCTTGCTCCATTGCTTCTTGCGCTTGGTGTCGCACCCTTTCACGTTCTCGAACTCGGTCTTGTAAGCCATTGCCATGGAACGGATTTTCTTGTGCTTGGCGATCTTGAGGAACATCACGTCAAGGAAAGCGTTCTCTTGGAGGACTTGCATCATAAGAGGAGTAGTCCGAAGATGGCCGACTTGTACGGTGACTTGAGTGGTGCCGTCTTGAAGAAGCGGTTGAGGATGACGGGCGTCGCACAATCATGTTGCAGAGCTCTTCCATTTGTGTGGTGAATTTGGCATCGATGTAGTCGCAGTTCCTTGTTTCCGATTGACGAAGGTCGGAGGCGAGTTTCTCCAAGCGTTCACCCAATGCTTTGCTTTCCTGATGAAGCGCTCGTTGTGCGATGAAGAACTGGTTCTTGGAGATGAAGCCGGAATCATCACCTTGCTCCTCGAAAAGTGGGTTCGACGACAAGTTTGGCCTATCCATCATAACCAAGTGGGGTGAGTAGAAAAATGAGAGAACAATACCAAAGTTACCTTCTCCAAGGATTGATGATGTAACAAGTGTCACTCAATGTAATGCCACAACAGGAGAATTGGAATCGGGTTTGTTTCTCACACCTACAAATAAGAGGCTTATGGAGGAGCTCGGTTAGGATGGAGGCAAAAATTTCAAGCAAATGTTAGTCAAGATATCGATAAGGTTGAGAAGGTTCACAAAAATGCAAGTAAAGCAAATAGATCAAACCCATAGATATCACTAGGAACACACCCACGGAAGATAGATGGGATCCGCACAACCAAGGAGTGAGCTCAAAATGTGCAACCACGGAAAATGCTCTTGTTGTGCGAATGCTAGAGAGACGCTAGCTCAATTGCTCAAATGGGCAAGATATGCTTGTGCACCAACCTATGAGAGAATTGTGTCGTCTTCAATCCCAACTATGCTATGTATGCGATGACCAAGATGATATAACTATGCAAATGGCTCAATGCTATTGCTTACAAGCTCTTTCTTGCTCCTCTTTTGCTTAAAAGCTTTTCTTCTTTTTCTCTTTTTTTTCTCTATGCTTGATGCTCGAGCCGAGTATGATATGAGACAAGTATGTAAGATATGCACGGGAGAGACTTATGGCACAAAGATGATAACACGACCACAATGATGCACAATAGCATGGCCCGACAACTCTCAACTTGCTAGTCTCGATGGGTAAGCAACGCAAAATGGCTCGGGCTATCAATGCAAAAGCAAGGTAATAAGTAAATGTCGTCGAGGTTCGATCCTTTCTTACGGTTAGCGGTGAAGATGACTCCGAGGTGATGATGGTGATGTCGATGTCACCCGCTCCTTAGTAGCCGAGACACCTTAGGAAATGGAAAATGCAACTCAAAATTGGTCAATTGCGGAAGGTGGGTGTTTTTGTGATGATTTTTTGGATGGAGGGTAATGGTGGTGGTAATGATATAAGTGGATGGGGGATGTCAAGAGCTTCCAAACGAGCTAAAGAACACAAAAAACGGACTTGGGAGTTGGAAGTTATGGTCAAATTGGTGGTGTAGTTGGGCTGATTCGAGGGGGTGCGGGCACTCGGGGGTGGGAGGTGCGGGTGCCCAGGGTGGTCAGGGGAAAATGGCCCGGGGGTGTTGAAAGTGCAACTATCCCTAGGTGGTTTTGGTAATTCATAACAACATATAGCTCATTGAGCTAATGCTATTCCAAGACTATTATTTCAGGAAAGCTCAATGAATGGCATGGCATGGATGATGAAAGTGGATCCCTCAAAATACTAAGGACAAAGGATTGGCTCAAGCTCAAAAGGTCAAGACTCTTCATTTTACATTTTAGTGATCCAAGATCACATTGAGTCTATAGGAAAAGCCAATACTATCAAGGAGGGATGAGGTGTTGCTTAATGAGCCTCTTGCTTCAAGTGCTTAGTGATATGCTCCAAAAACCCTCAACTACTTTCGCACATCCACATATGACCTAAACTCAAAGTCAAAATCGGTCTCACCGATTCTTTCTATCCGGCGTCACCGAGTTCAAATGTCATAGCCACTGCCACAAACCCTAGGCAAATCGGTCTTACCGATAGGGATCTCGGTCTCACCGAGATGGGATTGTAATCTCTCTGTTTCCCTTCGTAACGTTTCGGTCTAACCGAAGTGAGCGATCGGTCCCACCGAGATTGCAATGTAAACTGCCTATTTCCCTTTCGTAACATTTTGGTCTTACTGAAAAGAGCGAATTGGTCCCACCGAGTTTACCCGACCAACTCTCTGGAAAGCTTATTAACAAAATCGGTCTCACCGAGTTTGTGTAATCGGTCTCACCGAGATTACATTATGCCCTAACCCTAACCATATCGGTCCTACCAAGTTGCAGGTCGGTCCCACCGAAAATCCTAACGGTCACTAGGTTTACTAAATCTGTCTGACCGAGTTTGATGATTCGGTCCCACCGAGTTTGGTAAATTGTGTGTAACGGTTAGATTTTGTGTGGAGACTATATATACCCCTCCACCTCCTCTTCATTCGTGGAGAGAGCCATCATACTAAACCTACACTTCCAACTTACCATTTCTGAGAGAGAACCACCTACTCATGTGTTGAGGCCAAGATATTCCATTCCTACCACATGAATCTTGATCTCTAGCCTTCCCCAAGTTGCTTTCCACTCAAATCTTCTTTCCACCAGATCCAAATCCCATGAGAGAGAGTTGAATGTTGGGGAGACTATCATTTGAAGCACAAGAGCAAGGAGTTCATCATCAATGCACCATTTGTTACTTCTTGGAGAGTGGTGTCTCCTAGATTGGCTAGGTGTCACTTGGGAGCCTCCGATAAGATTGTGGAGTTGAACCAAGTAGTTTGTAAGGGCAAGGAGATAGCCTACTTCGTGAAGATCTACCGCTAGTGAGGCAAGTCCTTTGTGGGCCACGACCATGGTGGGATAGACAAGGTTGCTTCTTCGTGGACCCTTCGTGGGTGGAGCCCTCCGTGGACTCGCACAACCATTACCCTTCATGGGTTGAAGTCTCCATCAATGTGGATGTACGATAGCACCACCTATCAGAACCACGCCAAAAACATCCGTGTCTCCAATTGCGTTTGTATCCTCCAGACCCTTCCCTTTACATTCTTGCAAGTTGCATGCTTTAATTTCCGCTGCTCATATACTCTTTGCATGCTTGCTTGAATTGTGTGATGATTGCTTGACTTGTCCAAAGATAGCTAAAATCTGCCAAACTCTAAAACTGGGAAAAGGTTAAGTCTTTAATTGGTCAAGTAGTCTAATCACCCCCCCTCTAGACATACTTCAAGGTGCTACAAGTGGTATCAGAGCTTTGGTCTCCATTTGCTTTGATTCCATAGCTTTTGGTGGTCATAGCCTTGGTTTCACAACCTAGGAGAGTATGGCGTCTAGCGAGGGAAATTATCACCGTAGAGGTCCTTACTTTGATGGTACTAATTTTGCTAGTTGGAAGCATAAGATGAAAATGCATATTCTTGGACATAACCCCGCCGTTTGGGCTATTGTGTGTATTGGCTTGCAAGGTGAATTCTTTGATGGGAGAGAGCCAAACCGTGAAGCTAGCGCGGATGAATTGAAGATGCTACAATACAACGCTCAAGCTTGTGATATCCTCTTCAATGGCTTGTGCCCCGAGGAATTCAACAAAATCAGCCGTCTTGAGAATGCAAAGGAAATTTGGGATACTTTGATTGATATGCATGAAGGTACCGACTCCGTCAAGGAATCCAAGTTGGATGTGCTCCAAAGTCAGCTTGACAAGTTCAAAATGAAGGATGGTGAAGGTGTCGCTGAAATGTACTCTAGGCTTGCTCTTATCACAAATGAGATTGCCGGCTTAGGGAGTGAAGAGATGACCGACAGATTCATCATCAAGAAGATCCTAAGAGCATTGGATGGAAAGTATGATACCGTGTGCACATTGATCCAAATGACGCCAAATTACAAAGATCTCAAGCCAACGGAAGTCATTGGAAGAATTGTTGCTCATGAGATGTCACTCAAGGATAAGGAGGAACTTCACAACAAGTCAAGCGGTGCTTACAAAGCCTCATGTGAAGCCCCCACATCATCAAGTGAGAAACAAACCTTCAATGAAGAATTGAGCTTAATGGGGAAGAACTTCAACAAATTCTACAAGAGTAGAAGCAAAGAAAGAAGCTCTAAGTCAAGGTCCTACAATGACAAAAGATCTTCTAGTCGAGAGCGCAGTTGCTACAATTGTGGGAGACCCGGATACTATTCCAATGAGTGTACGACACCCTACAAAAGAAGAGAAGACTCTCCAAAAAGAAGAAGCAAAAGAGAAGGATCACCACTAAGAGAGAGGAGGAGTAGAGATGATCGTTATGAACGAAGACCCTCACGGAGAAGCAAAGATTCGGAAAGGAAGGACACGTCATCAAGGAGTTACACAAAACAAAGACATCAAGCTCATGTTGGTGAATGGGTATCCGGCTCCGACTCCGACAATCACTCCGAGAGAAGCTATCACTCTGACTCCGAATATACTCAAGATGAAGGTGTTGCCAGTCTAGCACTTGTGTCAACCAACTCCGACGACATATTTGACTCACCAAATGAAGGAATTGGAAGATGCTTCATGGCCAAAGGTCCTAAGGTAACACATCCCAAATATGTTGATTTCAATAGTGATGAAGATGACTTGCTAGGTGATGATGATTTACTTGTTGACAACTCTAGTGATGAATACTATGATGAAACGTCAATTAATCATGCTAATCAAGATAAAACGAATGACAATGATAAGGAGAAGATTGAGCTTCTAACTAAAGAACTAAACACTCTTAAGTTAGCTCATGAAACTATCTTCGAAGATCATCGAGAACTTTTAAGGGCTCATGAGAAGTTACGCTTTGAAAAGCTCAATCTTGAGCAAGAGCATGAGTTCTTAAAGGCAATCAATGATGATCTCCATAAGAAAAGTTCTTCTTACATTGCCAAGCGTTTACTCTTATCTACTTACATGCCTCAAGTCAAGTCTAGTAACAAGTACAAGAAAGATCCTTCCTCTAGTAGTAACAATAATAATGCCAAATCCAATATTGTTGCTTCTAGTAGTTCTATTGATTCCACTAATGATTCTCTTAGCCAAGTTACACTTGAGCAAGAAAGTAGCTTATTGAAGGGAATTATAGAGAAAGGTGTATACAAGAGCCTTGCCGGGAGTAAGCAATTCGAGGAAATTTTACGCAAGCAAGGAAGGCACCGGAAGAATCAAGGTGTTGGTTTTGAACGAAAGTTCAATGCCAATGGAGTTGAGTGGGAAGAAGATCAATACCCCAAGATGAAGTTTGTTCCTCAACAAGAGAAGTATGATCCTACTTCCTTCAAGGGAACACAAGCACAAGATGATCTTCCACCACAAGACCACAAGAACAAAGGCAAGGACAAGCTTCAAGAGGAGATTCATGCATTTGAAGAAGCACCTAAGGCCTTGGTCAAGTGGGTTCCCAAGACTACATCAAGTTCTACTTCATCAAGTACAACTACAACTCCAAGGATTCCCATCAAGATGATGTGGATCCCGAAGAAGAAGAACTAGAGAGTTCTTGAGGGTGACTCCGCCAACATTCTTCACATATCATTATGGCAAGGACAAGTGCAATCAACTTCCACATCTTGCACTAGTCCAAGGAGTCACAAACCCTCATGTTGGTAAGGCAAGGGACAAGGTAACCTAATGAATTCATGGACATCATCTTGTGTGTGTGCATCACTCTATGTCTATGGATATTCTTGTTTGTTCCTTGTGGGACTAACCCATGTAGGTATTGAAAGTGCAACTCACTCCAAAGGATTGCTCCAAATGATCTACATCAACATTGAGCATCCACATCTTCAACACCTACATGAAGTCATCATTGACAAAACCCAAGGTTAGTTCATCCCTCTAAGGTGGGATCTCACATCTAGGGGGAGCTTAACTCTAAGAATTGAGTCAAAGCAACTCTAATGATGTGAACACATTAATGCATTATGTAAAAGTGGTAACCCCACTTGAGCTTAAACGATGAGTATGACCTATGATCAAATGTTCTCATTTGACTCCTAAGTCAATATACTCATATATAGATGACCTAGTCATCGCCAATTGTTTGATAGATGCTAGAATTGGTTGTGCATGCTTTGCCACATATTTCATTTGCCATTTTATTGTGTGAGCATGTTGGTTGCACATTTTACTCATTCGAGGACATCCACTTGTTGTTTTCCTCGGCCAAGTGGATGGACAAGAATGCCTAAGAACCTTCTCTAGCTATCTATGCTTTTCTCGTCTCAAACTCTATTCATGCTACATCACAAAATTTGATCAAGTCAGATTCGAACCACTCTGTGCGAGGAGCACTCGGAGTCCCTGATTCATCATAGACTTAAACTTCCAAAACTTCTTTGTGATTCTCGGTCTGACTGATTCCTCCATTTCGGTCCTACCGAGATCACTAAGTCGATCTAGGTTTTCAATCTCGGTGCAACCGATTTGAACTTTTTGGTCACACCGAGTTGCTGTAACTGTCAACAGTTATGCATCTCGGTGCCACCGAGTTGTTCCACTCGGTCACACCGACAGTGTCGGGTTATATATTCACACGGGCAAAAATTTGGAAAATTTCTCCGAACCTCTTCGCCCGCGCATAGCTCGCTCTGCCTCCAGGGTCTCCGGATCGTCTCCTCGTCGCCAGCCGCCTCCAGTCGCTGGTCTCCGCCGCCGTCAACGGAATTCACCTCTGCCGTTGCCGCCGTAGCAAGTTCATCGCCAAGCTAGGGTATGGACTCGATCACAGTGATATCCCCGTCCGATTCCTAGCACATTGTGTTCATTATGATTCTTGCCACGATTGAAACACTCCTATCCAGTCAATACAATCCTTAGAATAGATGCGATTTGAAAAATTTAGGCTTAGGTTTCCGCCGAAACCATCTCGGACCCACCGGGTTGAAAAACTTGGTCTCACCGATTTAGCTAACGCCATTGCACTAGTAACTCTCGGTCTGACCGAGAATTGCTAATCGGTGTGACCGATTTTAGAACTTTGTGAAACCCTAGCAATCTCGGTGCCACTAAACTATGACTCGGCCCGACCGAGTTCACTAGTTTAGGTTCCAAAACTGCTTCGGTATCACCGAGTTTGAAAATCGGTTGATACGAAATGCTTTCTGTGGAAAACTAAAACTAAGTTTTTGAATCATTCTTTTTCAAAAATCTCTGCATTTTGTGATGCTCATCCATTCCATGTCATCTATAACTATTCACAGGGTCAGCAGTCAGTGATTTCAACATGTCAGACCAAAGTGATAATCAGAACAAGTCAGAAGAGCAGATTCACATGAGTGAGGGCACTAGTCCCTCAAGTTCTTCAGATGATGGCAGCAGGAGCACCCCAAGCAATTTTCCTAAAGCTTCCACCAGGACAAGGAAGAAGAGAATCTCAGAATCTGAGGATGAGGATTATATGGCAGAAGAAGATGAGGCTACTTCCAAGAAGGTAGTGCTCAAAAATGAGTATGGCTCAGCAAAGAACACAAAGCCTGGACTCAATAGGAAGGTCCCTGCCAAGAGGACACCTATGCTGAAGGTCAGAGGATCAAGTCAAGTACGTGAAAAGCCTGATCCCAAAGTGGCACCTACAAGAAGAATTGCCACTTCCAAACCCAAGAAAGTTCCCACTGGAGAAACCATGAAATTTACTATTGAGTCAGAAGATGAAGTTGCTGGTCAAGATAAGAAGAAGAGAGCCAGAACCACTACTGCCAAGGTTCTTGGCAACCCCTCTATGAGGAGAGACTCTGAGGAGGAGGAAGAAGAGGTTGCTGCACCAGCACCCAAGGCACAAAAGCTGATGGGTGATGCTATAAAGTCAGGGGCTGCAACATCAAAGCCCAAGGAAGCACCCAAAGCTGCCCCCAAGCCTAAGATTGCACCAAAGAGGAAGACCAGGAGTATTCCAGCTGCTGAGAAGAACAAGGCCCTAGTGCCAGAAGTTGCTGATGAGGAAGATGATGAAGGACAAGTCCTGAGGAAGCTAAAGCCCAAGATTCCAGACCACAATGATGCTCATCCTGTGGCTGAGAACATGAAGTTGAGAAAGGATGCAAGACTCAGACTGTGGAGGTTGTCAGATCCATATGCTATCAGGAGAAGGACTGCTATTGATTACAGGTTCCACACAAAGGAACAACAGGATTTCTATGAGATAGTGTTGTTGGCCAAGAAGCCTATAGTGTGTGACATGAGGTGGGTCGACTAGACCTACATGAAGGAGAATGAAGAACACTATCCTGGAGCGCAAGACAGTTTCATTTCTTGTGGAGTTGCAGACTTTGTTGGGCAGAAGCTCACAAAGTGGAATGATGAGCTCATTATGCAATTCTACTCCACAGCACACTTCTATCCAGATGGCAGGATAGTTTGGATGTCTGAAGGTACAAGGTACCAGTCAACCACTAAGGAATGGGCAAATCTGATCAATGCCCCAAAGGAGAGTGAAGATGACTTGGATGTCTATGCCAAGAAGAAGATGGATCACAATACCATGGCTCATATGTACAAGGAGATCCCAGATTTTGTGTGGAGGCTATATATACCCCTCCACCTCCTCTTCATTCATGGAGAGAGCCATCAAACTAAACCTACACTTCCAACTTACCATTTCTGAGAGAGAACCACCTACTCATGTGTTGAGGCCAAGATATTCCATTCCTACCATATGAATCTTGATCTCTAGCCTTCCCCAAGTTGCTTTCCACTCAAATCTTCTTTCCACCAGATCCAAATCCCATGAGAGAGAGTTGAGTGTTGGGGAGACTATCATTTGAAGCACAAGAGCAAGGAGTTCATCATCAACGCACCATTTGTTACTTCTTGGAGAGTGGTGTCTCCTAGATTGGCTAGGTGTCACTTGGGAGCCTCCGACAAGATTGTGGAGTTGAACCAAGGAGTTTGTAAGGGCAAGGAGATCGCCTACTTCGTGAAGATCTACCACTAGTGAGGCAAGTCCTTCGTGGGCGACGACCATGGTGGGATAGACAAGGTTGCTTCTTTGTGGACCCTTAGTGGGTGGAGCCCTCCGTGGACTCGCGCAACCGTTACCCTTCGCGGGTTGAAGTCTCCATCAACGTGGATGTACAATAGCACCACCTATCGGAACCACGCCAAAAACATCCGTGTCTCCAATTGCATTTGAATCCTCCAAACCCTTCCCTTTACATTCTTGCAAGTTGCATGCTTTAATTTCCGCTGCTCATATACTCTTTGCATGCTTGCTTGAATTGTGTGATGATTGCTTGACTTGTCCAAAGATAGCTAAAATCTGCCAAACTCTAAAATTGGGAAAAGGTTAAGTTTTTAATTGGTCAAGTAGTCTAATCACCCCCCCTCTAGACATACTTCAAGGTCCTACAGGTGTGGGTGCCCGGAGGTTCAAGGTGCGGGCACCCGATGGTCGACGATTTGGGCGGAATTTTTTGGGGAAAAGCAAAATTCGGTGGATTTCGTGGTGGGAAGGGTGGGGATTGTTGGGGAGGGGCTAGATCCACTTGCCAAACATCAAATCCATGGACCAAAACAACCAAATCTCACAAGATCCAACAAATTGCAAGAAAAAAATTTGGGGCTATTTTTGTGGGGATTTTCGAATTTGGACGAAAAACAACAAAATCAAGCTAGAAAATGGGGGAATGGGACTCCAAGATGTGAATCAACCTTGCTCATGATACCAAGACGTTGTAGGGTGTAACCATAGAGGGGATCTTTTCATACTTGGAGGGGGGAAAATAGGAAGAACACTCAAGAAGACAAGGCACAAATCACTCAAACAAACCCAAATATCACATCCACTAGAGGAGCATACATGGGATCCACAAGATTACAAGATCAATTCAAGGAAAATAGCACTAGGGTAAGGTTCTTCCCACTAGGTGAGGTCTTGCATCCAATAGGATCTTCTCCAAGAGGAGTGCTTGATCTCCAAGAGGAGGTCTAGATCTCCTAGAGGAGGAAGACGAGCAAAGCCCTCTTTTGTGTTCTAAATACTTTGATAACCTCTCTAATGAGCTAGGTGGGGGAGGGGTACTTATAGTTTTGACACGAAATAAGAGAGGAGGGGGGATACAAGGGCAAAGCCCCAAAGAGGCACGCAGGTTCTCGGTATTGTTGGGGCACCCAGTGCAAAGGGGACCGGGCACCCGGACTGGTCAGGGACCAGGCGACGGGAGGACCGGGCACCCGAGGGCGGTGTAGGCGGCTGGGCGGCCTTGGCCGGGCACCCGGGGGTCCAAGGCTTAAGCACCTGGTCAGGGCTGGAGCGGGGCACGGTCGGGGCCGGGCACTCGGGGCCACAAGCCGGGCACTCGGGGTGCAGCCCAAGTAGCGGCCGTGCGGGAGGCCGGGCACCCTGGGCCTCAGGGCTGGGCACCCGGGGCAGGCATGGGCACCGCCTAGGTGGTGACCGGGCACCCGGGGTGTCCAGGGAGTTCGGCCCTCCCCTTGGTTGCTCGTCCGGGCACCCGGGATCCTTCCGTCCGGGCACCCGAAGTGTCCAGAGACTCCTTTCGTTCGGTCTTCTTGTCCTCTCCTTCCTCCTCTTGCTCCATGGGTGCTCAAACCTTCACCTTCTCCTTCTCACGATCATCTCCTTGCTATCCTAGAATGCATAACATGTCTTTATGAGGTAGAACCCAATTCTCATGTGAATCCGACTGAAACTCGAAGAGGAGAGAGTCAACCTCGTTCTCGATGGCGCGTGCACGTGTTCTTGTGATTGGTTCTCTTGGTGCTTGCGGTGGTGATGGAGTGTCGGTGCGGGTAGTCGAGGGATGCTCCGCATCATCTCCCCCCACCGAGAGATCCGTCCACAGATCGTGCTCTTCATCACCATGGTACTTGGCCAAGTCTTTGACATTGAAGATGTCACTTACGTTGTACTTGTCACGTGGGATGTCGACCTTGTAGGCGTTGTCGTCATAGCATGCTAGCACCTTGAATGGTCCATCGGCTCTCGGGAGTAGCTTGGACTTGTGTTCCTTGGGGAAGCGGTCCTTGCGGAGATGTATCCATACTTGATCACCCGGTTGGAACACCATCGGAGACTTGTTGATGTTGAGCTTGGAGGCGAGGCGTTGTACTTGGCACTCGATCGTGGAACGTGTTTCTTCATGCAACTTCTTGAGGTAGGCGGCTCTTGCTCTTGCGTCCATGTTTGCTCTTTCTTTAAGCGGTAGAGGAAGGATGTACAATGGCGACAAAGGGTTGAAACCGTAGCCAACCTCGAAGGGTGACTTGCCGGTGGTAGAGTGTCTTGCACGGTTGTAGGTGTACTTGGCGATGGGTAGGCACTCCTCCAACTCCTTGATGTTCTCCTTTATCAACATGCGTAGGAGAGTTGCAAGCGTCCGGTTAATGACTTCCGTTTGGCCGTCGGTTTGAGGATGATATGCCATGGAGAAGAGTAGCTTGATTCCGAGCTTGGCGCAAAGCGTCTTCCAAAAGTAGCTTAAGAACTTGACGTCTCGATCCGACACAATTGTCTTTGGCACACCGTGCAACCTCAAGATTTCCCTGCAAAAGAGATTGGCAACATGTGAAGCATCCTCTATCTTATTGCATGGAATAAAATGAGCCATTTTAGAGAATCGGTCCACAACAACAAAAATGGAGTCCTTGCCATTTTGAGTCCTAGGTAATCCAAGCATAAAATCCATGCTAATGTCTTCCCAAGGTTGATGTGGAATAGGTAAAGGCATGTGTAAACCATGGGATTGAGAGTGTGACTTAGCTTTGCAACATGTAGAGCACCGGTTGGTGAAGCGGGTGACATCGTGAAACATCTTGGGACAATAATAATTCTTGGAAAGCGTGACAAAAGTCTTGTCGCGACCAAAGTGTCCCATGAGTCCACCTTCGTGAGCCTCTTGGAAAAGTAACAAACAAAGAGAAGACTCGGGAATGCATAGTTTGTTAGCTCTCATAAGATAACCATCTTTGATATAATATCATTCCCAAGAAGTATGCGTCACACACTTAGCATAAGGAGTAGCAAAAGTCACATCACGCTCATACAAATCTTTGATATGATCAAATCCAACTACATTCAATTCAAGTTGAGTAAGTAACATGCATTTGCGGGAAAGGGCATCCTCCACAACATTTTCTTTGCCATTAATGTACTTGATCACATAGGGAAAAGATTCAGTGAATTCACTCCATTTAGCATGCCGTTTATTCAACTTGGTTTGACCTTCAAGGTATTTAAGTGTTTCATGATCGGTATGTATGACAAACTCATGCGGTCTAAGGTAATGCTCCCAAACATGCAACACACGCACTAAAGCATATAATTCTTTATCATAGATGGGATAGTTAAGTTGAGCACCGGAGAGTTTTTCACTAAAATATGCAATAGCTCGCTTTTCTTGCATCAAAACTCCACCAATTCCGGTACCACTTGCATCGCAATGAACCTCAAAAGTTTTGTCAAAGTTGGGTAAAGCAAGAGTCGGAGAATGGGTAAGCAAAGATTTGAGCTCATCAAAAGCTGTAGATTGCAAAGGTCCCCAAACGAAAGGAGCATTTTTCTTACTCAAAGCATGCAAAGGTGCGGCGATGGTGCTAAAGTCTTTCACAAAGCGATGATAGAAACCTGCAAGTCCAAGAAAGCTACACACTTGTTGCAAATTGGTGGGTCGGGGCCAAGTTTTAATTGCTTCAATATTAGAATCATCAACATGGACACCCTTGGAAGAAACAACGAAACCCAAGAAAACAAGCTTGTCAACACCAAATGTGCACTTTTTCATGTTGGCATAAAGACATTCCTTCTGAAGAGTTTGCAAAACAGCCCTAACATGACTTAGATGCTCTTTCATGGATTTGCTAAAAACAATAATGTCATCGAAGTAAACCACAACAAACACTCCAATGTAAGGACGAAGCACCAAATGCATAAGACGCATGAAAGTACCGGGAGCTTCCGATAAAACCATAGGCATAACCAACCATTCGTACAAGCCAAATTTTGTTTTGATAGCGGTTTTCCATTCATCACCTTCTTGTATGCGGATTTGATAATAGCCACTTTTAAGATCAATTTTTGAGAAATGGTGGCACCGCTAAGTTCATCAAGCATATCATCCAGGCGAGGAATGGGGTGCCTATAATGAACGGTGATAGCATTGATGGGCCTACAATATGAGCACATGCGAAAACTACCATCTTGCTTGGGCATAAGTATAACGGGAATGGCACAAGGGCTTAAGCTTTCACGTACATGGCCTTTGTCGATGAGTTGTTGTACTTGCCGTTGGATCTCCTTAGTTTCTTCGGGGTTGACACGGTAGGGGGCCTTGTTTCTAAGAGGTGAGCCGGGGATGAGGTTGATCCTATGTTCAATGCCAGGTAGAGGAGGGAGACCGGGAGGTAGCTCATCAGGAAAGACATCCTCAAATTCCTGCAGCAAGTTGGAAAACACTAGAGGAAAAGGATTATGATTCTTAGTTTTGGTCACCTCATCTTTGCATAGGAGGACAAAGTGGATGACACTCGATGGGTTCTCACACACTTCTCTCATCTCTCTTTTTGTGGCTAGGAGAACTAAGTTTTTCTCTATTGGCGAAGAGGCGCTCAATTTTGGCTTATGGCTCTCACTTTCTTTTTGGTGGTGCACTTTCTCAGTAGTAACTCCATGATGGGTGGAAGCTTGCTTGTCGGCGATCACTTGGCTTGGTGACATTGGTCGAAGACATATTCCTTGCCTTTCATCTTGAAGCTATAGTGGTTGGTTCGTCCGTTGGGGATGACGCCACGGTCGAATTGCCAAGGTCTTCCCAAAAGAAGGTGGCACGCGGACATAGGAACCACATCACACTCTAAGGTGTCCTCGTAGGTGTCGATCTTGAAAGAAACTTGCATCATGTGCTCCACTTGAATGGTGCCGGAGTCGCTTAGACATTGCACCTTGTATGGACGAAGGTGCTTCTTCTTGACCAATTGCAGCTTGGAACATAGCTCTTCACTTGCCAAGTTGTGACAACTACCTCCGTCGATGATGACCTTGATGGAGTGCCCATTGATGCCGGCCTTGGTGTGGAAGATGTGGCACCATTGGTCTTCGTCTTGGTGGTGTTGGAGCGTCAAGACCTTGGCGACCACAAGAGAGGGACTTGAATCGTTGTCACAAAAGACTTGATCATCTTCATCTTCGTTCACGCGCCGGTGCATGGCCACGTGCTCAATGGCTTCCATTTCTTCTTCACTCATCAAGTCATATGTGCCATCATCATTGAAGATCATTGTTTGCTTGTTGGTGCATTGGTAAGACTTGTGTCCTCGGCCGCCACATGTGAAGCACTTGAATGAACTTGTCTTGAGGGGACCATCGGTAGGCGCCGAAGATGAAGGAGTCTTGGATTTGTAGGTGCTTGCCGGAGGACGAGTCGAGGAAGGCGCCACTTGCTTGGAACTTGACTTGTCGCGGTACTTGGTGATGCTCTAGTTGAGGTAGGAGGTGCCGAAGTCGCGGGCGGCCTTGGCCTGGCACCCGGGGGTCCAAGCCCCGGGCACCCGATCAGGGCTGGAGCGGGGTGCGGTCGTGGCCGGGCACTCGGGGCCAGAAGTCGGGCACCCGGGGTGCAGTCCAGGTAGTGGCCGGGCAGGAGGCTGGGCACCCAGGGCCTTAGGGCCGGGCACCCGAGGCGGGCAGGGGCACCGCCCAGGTGGTGGCCGGGCACCTGGGGCCAAGGAGGCCGGGCACCCGGGGTGTCCAGGGAGTTCGGCCCTCCCCTTGGTTGCTCGTCCGGGCACCCGGGGTCCTTCCGTCCGGGCACCCGGAGTGTCCAGAGACTCCTTTCCTTCGTTCTTCTTGTCCTCTCCTTCCTCCTCTTGCTCCATGGGTGCTCAAACCTTCACCTTCTCCTTCTCACGATCATCTCCTTGGTATCCTAGAATGCATAACATGTATTTATGAGGTAGAACCCAATTCTCATGTGAATCCGACCGAAACTCGAAGAGGAGAGAGTTAACCTCATCTCGATGGTGCGTGCACGTGCTCTTGTGATTGGTCCTCTTGGTGCTTGCGGTGGTGATGGAGTGTCAGTGCGGGTAGTCGAGGGATGATCCGCATCACGGCCTGTTCGTATATAGCCAATTTATAGCCCGCCAACTGACAACCCATTACGACCTATCCAAATTAAGCCCAGTAGCTTCATCTGGGCCTTCCAATATGATTCTAGGCCGTTGTAACTTCCGGCCCATGTATGGCCCATGATGTCTTTCAGCCCATACGAGACCATTTGTAACTCTTGTCCCATTAACGGCTCGTGGTGAATCTGGCCCGCAATGAACAGTTTACCCCTTTATACCCTTTAATGGCCCATTATTCCATTGGGCCATTTCCAACCCGTGTTATCTTTCGTCCTTCTCAGGGCCCATTTATTCTTGGGCTCATTTCCAGCATTCAGTTACTTACGGCCCGTCATTGGCCTTTTCTGCCTGTGGGCCAAATTCAGCCCGCGGTTACAATTGGCCCGTTTGCGGCCCGTTACTCCATTGGGCCGTTTTCATAACGTCATCAAATAAGGCCGATTAACGACAGCCTGTTATTGTCGGCCCATGAATGGACGATTCCAAATCTAGCCCGTTTACGGACCATAATGCGGTATGTTATTAGCACATGTTTGGCCTATCGATCATACGGCACGTACAAGGCCCATTGATGCTACGACCAGTAGAAGGCCCATTGATGCTATGACCCGTAGAAGGCCCATTCTTTCTATGGCCCAAAGATGGCCCATTATTTCTACGGCCCATAGGAGGCCCATGGTAACTACAGTAAATATGTAGCCCATGGTTATTGTGGCCTAGTTTTAAAAAATAGGTTATTGCGGCCACTAGCAAACCGCGGAAAAGAACAACTCTGACTACAAGCAAACAAATAAACAAGACAACCAGGAATAAGCAAGTAACTTATGCTAGGCTATCACGACTATTATACATATTACATCCACTGGGCATCAAAGTTCGCCACCAGTGCAAATATAGGGAACAAAGCAAAATATCATATACACCGGTTGTCAAAGTTGGTGACCAGTGCAAATAAACGCCGTAGAAAAACAAGTCCAAAATTGAAACCACTTTAGAAGACTCAAGAAACAATATCCTGGGTACCCATAATGCTGGCAAGATGCTTAGCAAGCTTATTAACTTTCTCTTGTTTGGCGCTTAAATCCTCCAGCACTTGCTGTTGCACCAGAAAGTATGCATCTAAATTCAGCAGGGACTTCCTCAGTCCTTTGGCTTCCTGTCTCATAACATCTGATCGATGTCTTTCAACTTGAAGTTGAGACTCAAGAAGCCGAACTGATTCAGGTAGCAAGTTTGAAGAACTGGTGCCAGCAGTAGTAGCCAGTAACTCGAACACTACATCAAGACAGGACTTTGGGGTTGTCTCAGTGTCTTCAATATAGTTTTTATCAGCTTTCTTGGATACCAATAGGGTTGTCTCACTATCTTGAACCTTATCTGCATTACTTCCTTTAGCATTGCATAACGGGGTACTCTTCTCCAATATTTTATCCGTGTTCTAAAAGAGAAACAAACAAACACATCATAGGTTTACAAAGTAGCATATGAAACTCATTTTGGTAAACCAGTTCAGTAGTAAGGTGGACAGGATAACAGCATGAAACAAACATATATCTATGTAGTATGGTCACTGTATGGTCAATATCATTCTAGTTTATGTTGCCAAATCAAGATAGATATAGTTTGAATCATATCTATTTAATACAAAGCAGCATAGACAGAATATAAGTGTGGGAAACTACACAGCAATAACAACACTTGTAATGTGCATGGCATGAGAACATAACTGTTTATTCAATTGAAACTAAAATTAACATAGAGCAAGTTACAATAGCAAACACGTTAAAGAAACAGGTTTAATACACACCTGTTGCACCATTGGAGTTTCAATTGCATCCTTCAATTTGAAATTAGTTGATATGAGTAAATACAGTGATGCAAGAGCAAAGTAGTATGAACCATAGCTACGGAACCTAACCTAAGAACAATTCTTCTTCTGCTTTAAGCGTTGACTTGGGGTTCGAAGTGGTGGTCCTCGTGCTTTGGGCACTGCAGTTGCCTTACTAACTGCTCGTGTTTGGGTGCTCTGTGGTGGAGACGGTGTTGTGTCAACTAGAACCGGGTTACTATCTGCTAGGGTTGGGGTTAGAAGGGGTGTAGCTGGTTCTCTGTCCAACTGGGTAGGGGTACAATCTGCGTGAGTCTGAGTTATGTGTGGTGGGGCTGGTTCTTAGGCAAGTACAACCATGGTTCTATCTACATCGACAGGTAGCACAATCTTTTCTGAAGACCGTGTTTTTACTCCCACAGATACTGCCATTACCCCCTCCAATTGAAATGGTTGATAAACAATAAAAGTAATTGAATGTACATACATTGTAAGATATACAGGTGAAATGGATAGTAGGGAAGAAAACATGGCATGAAATAATTCACATTTATGTTGTCTAACCAAACAGAATAGCAGGACATAATTTCACATATATGATGGCTAATTAAGCAGGATAGCATGACACAATTTCAAATGTATGATGGCTAACTAAACAGGATAGAATGACATAATTCAAAATATGATGACTATGTAAACATGATGAGATGATATAACTATATTATGTCTTTAGAAAATGGGTTGGCATGCCATAATTCAGATACATGCTATCTATGTAAACATCTTGGTATGATATAATTCAAATATATGATTTATATACTAAGAAAGTGAGAAGAGGGCAATCGTATATATGATGTGTCAACTAAGGAGATGGCATTCAATATTGTGCATATGATGTAAAAACTAAGCATTGCAATACAACATATGCATGATATGATTAATATAACCCTGCTAAGTTTGAGCATACACCTCAGGGGGATAATAGGACTGGTCATCTACCTCTAAATCCTCCTCTGAAGAGCTATCTGTAACTAGCAAGGTATTTGCTTCACCAAGTAGCATTGTCTGCTCTGAAGACCTTGTTTCCTCTCTAGATTTCTCCATCACCAATTCAAATGGCTGATGCACAGGAAGAGCAGTTGAATATACAAACATTGTTGACAAATGCGACGAGAAATACAAAAAAAGGACGGCATGATATAATTCACATATATGACGCTTGGCTAAATAGCATGGCATTGCATAATTCACATATATAATGCCTTGCAACAATATAGCATTACATAATTCACATATATAATGTCTTGGAATAAGATCGCATCAGATAATTCACATATATGGTAATTAGACACTAAACAGGTGGCACTCACACAAAGCATGTCTAAACTAAGCAAATGACATAGCAATGCAAGATACCATACGCACGATATGAGCAACATAACCCTGCCAAGTTGGAGCATGCACCCCCGGGGGGGGGGGGATAGGACTGGTCATCTATCTCTGAATCCTCCTCCGAGGAGCTATCCGTAACCAGCAAGACATGGGCTTCGTCAGATAGTATTGTCTGCTCTGAAGACCTTGTTTCCACTTAAGATTTTTCCATGACCGTGTCAAATGGCTGATGCACAGGAAGAGTAATTGAATGTACTAAAATTGTTGATAAATTTACATGCAATAAAAAATGATGGCATGATATAATTCACATATAAGATGACTGACTAACCAGGGTAGCATTGCAAAATTCACATATATGATGCCTGGCTAAACAAGATGGCATTGCATGATTCACATATATGATAAAGAAACTAAACAGATGGCATTGACACAAAGCATGTCTAAACTAAGCAGATGACATATTTGATGTATCCAGTAAGCAATGCATGGCACTATATGCATGATATTACCAACATCAGCATGCCAAGTTAGAGTGAAGACCTTAGGGGGTAAATAGGAGTGGTCTTCTCCTTCTGAATCCCCCTCAGAACAGTTATCTTCCTCTTGATTACGATCCAAAATGGGTGGAGGGGGGCTGCCTTCATGCCCACCATAGAGCGACATCTGCATGAAACTTTATTGCCACGCAAGGGTCGTCTCGTTTGCTCTACATGTTCAGTTCCATTGTGTACAATAACTGACATACATAGGAATAAAACATAGTGAGATTATGTAATGAGTGCATGCACAAATGCAGAGTGATGGTAGCAAACTATGGATAGACCCAAAACCAATGATAGCAGGCAGATAATAGCTTTAGTTAAAAAAATACAGATAATGGCTCCTTTAATGTTTGTTTGCACCCAACATGAAACTCATAGTAGACACCCGAGATTAACCAGATAGTAGACAAATAGTACTGATTGTTGCCCCAATATGTACCCCACAACCATTTAAAAACTCAAGTTTCAACATTAGTTTGGACCCGACTCGGAGTCTAATAGGTGAACACGACGATAAAGTAGCATGTCATCATATTAAGCAATGCATAACATAAGCAGACATGGAAGAGTGCGACCTCTCTTGCGGACCCATGTAGTCCTCAAGGTCATTTGCTCAGTTGATGATGGTAATGCAGTTGTCGTGGCTGCCGGCGGCGGGGAAGAAGATCTGAAGCGGCGAAAGATAGTCTGGAGAGTGGATCCCTGCTGTGGTGAACCCTTCTGCCGTTGGAGCAGCTGAGCTGGGGTGGAACACAGCGCAGCAGGAGCAGGGCAAACCACACAAGGTTTTCTTTGACACATATCTGTAATAGAAGTAATTGTGTAAGGGCTTGTTGGAATTTGAGGATTCTAACAATCCAGGGATAGAAAATAGACAGGAATAGGATAGCAATGCACGTGCAAAACAAAGAATTTAAAAACACAGGATTTATGCCAATCTGGGTGTTTGATTCACAAGAATTGGAAGATCACAGGATGCAAAGAAGCAAGGTGAGATTAAGTCAAACCATAAGAAAATGTACGGTTATAATGCTATTATGCTACTATCAATTAGTCTTGTGCTTTATGAATAGGAATTCGAAAGGAGGACAAGTGGAAATTAAAATTCCAATGGTTTTTCTTTCAGGAGACACTAAAGGAAAAAATCCTGCAGTTTCCCATTGCTCCATTTCTTGAACCAAATTCATGAATAGTAGTACCATAGGAAACTTTCGAATTCCTATGTTTTTCCTTCACTTTTCCTCTCAAGCACTGGCGATTCTAGTAGGCAGGCTTGAGCAAGGAAAATCCTACACTCAAAAAATGTTTTTGTGCTACTTCTATTACTTTGGACCCAGGCCACTGCCCTAGCTCAACTCCCAGTCGTCGGTGTCAAAACCGGTGAATCTCGGGTAGGGGGTCCCGAACTGTGCATCTAAGGCTAATGGTAACAGGAGGCGGGGGACAGGATGTTTACCCAGGTTCGGGCCCTCTCTATGGAGGTAATACCCTAATTCCTGCTTGATTGATCTTGATGATATGAGTATTACAAGAGTTGATCTACCATGAGATCGTAGAGGCTAAACCCTAGAAGCTAGCCTATGATTATGATTGTCTATGTCCTACGGACTAAACCCTCCGGCTTGTATAGACACCGGAGGGGGTTAGGGTTACATCAGGTCGGTTATAGAGAAGGGAATCTACATATCTGAATCGCCAAGCTTGCCTTCCACGCAAAGGAGAGTCCCACCCGGACACGGGATGAAGTCTTCATTCTTGTATCTTCATAGTCCATCAGTCCGGCATAAGCATATAGTCCGGCTGTCTGAGGACCCCTTAATCTAGGACTCCCTGAGTAGCCCCCGAACCATGCTTTAATGACGATGAGTCCGGCGTGCAGATTGTCTTCGGCATTGCAAGGCGGGTTCCTTCTCTGAATTCTCCAGAGTACCCGTTGTAACGAGCAGTGTCCGACTTCCCATTTAATGTTGCACTCATCGGCTTCTGTACCTTAATAGTGTCAGCCTCCACATGTCGAGCGAATGCAAGAAGCCGAAGCATTTTTACACTTGCCACCCTGACCATGTAAATAAATCGTCTATTAAAGAGACGGGGATCCTCAGATCCAAATCACACCATCTTCCCCAAGCGAGGATTCTTCAGAGTGGCCAACCATCATGGCCAACCATCCCATCATGGCCAACCACTGCAGCTCTTCCTCTCGTCCCTATAGCGCCAAGCCAGGTGATTGGGAGAAGTGTACCGTATCCCACGGCCAATTGGTGAAGTTGCGGACCCAGGGGTTTCTTCCACCTGCATATCTTGTCCCCGTTCGAGCCGGATTAGCCACCTTTGACGGTGGGGAGCAAGCGGAGAGTTTTCCCAACCCATCCAGGGGGGGAGCGAGTGTGCCTTGTCCCTTACTTGCTGAGGGGCATCAAATTTCCAATCCATCCGTTCCTTCGCAGGCTCCTGGAGTACTATGGCCTCCAGCTGCACAATTTCACCCCTGCCTCAATCCTGCACATCGCAGGTTATGTCGCCCTTTGCGAGTTATTTCTGGGTTGCGAAGCTCATTTCGAGCTATGGAAGAGGTTGTTCTGCCTAGTCCCTCGCAATCAAGAGGGATCAATATTCCAAGTGGGTGGAGCCGAAATATGGCGCGTCGCCGGGACCAGATACCTGTCCGGCACTCCGAAGAAGACATCCGAAGATTGGTCTTCCGAGTGGTTTTATATAGAGGACGTCTCCCTTCCTGACCCCATCCGAATGGGTCTTCCTGAGGTCACAAATGCTCCATTGAAGAAGCGCCGTAGCTGGCGTCCCCAGAGCCCCAAGGAGGAAGATAGCAGGGAGGTCCTTCAATTGATGGGCAGGATAAAAACGCTTGCCCAATCCGGATTGACAATAATCAAGGTCATGTCAATATGCATAATGCGGGTGGTACAGCAACTCCAGTATCAAGGGCGTCCCATGTGGCACTTCAATGGAGAAGACGATGCTACCCACTGCGGTCGTAAAGGTCCGGACTTCGCCACCGCTCTGGCGAAAATATTGTCCGATTTATACAAAGGAGAAGAAGAGGAGTTTATCCGCATTAAGCCACGGGATGGATTTTCCATGTACAACCCCCCTAGCTGGGTGAGTTGCTATCTCTTACTCAACTCTATTCATTCCCACAGTATTTCATCAGAAATATTTACCTCGCTAGTCCATAACAGGAAATGCGGAAAGCCATGAGGGAGATCCACAACCCGTCTCCACATCCAGAGGACCACAACCGGACCCTCGACCCTGGACTCGAAGAGGATCCGCACATATTTGTGGAGCTTGGCGACATGGTGTTTTACCAGGCGAGCTGTTATGGCACCTTGGTAGCCATCATTGCCGACTATCCCGGCCTCCTCCAAGCATCGCGTGTAAGTAAATAGGAGACTTATCTTTCGAAAAGGATTCACTCTTTCCACCTTACCCACCGCACATATATTATTCTATAAAGGGAAGGCCATCGGCGTGCCATGCCGAACCCGCGGCGACTCACCAACAAGGGGCGCCCAAGCCGGGTAGGCTTCCAAAAAGGAAAGCGAGCAGAGACATGGCCGAGCCGCCATCGAAGAGGTATGGTTTAAAACATGCTCCGTGATTGTCATCTTTAAAATATAACAATATCTGCTATGTCTTGGCAGAAAGAACATCCGCCGGACTATATCCGGGGATCCTGCTCGTCACGGCTCTACCAGCCGGATTCTGACACCGGTCTCGAGGGTAGAGGCTAACGCGGCGACGACACCGGACAATCCTCCTATAGAAGATTCGGATAGAATATCCGCTACGAATTCCGAGGAGGAGAGCGCTATGAATCATCGGCGTCAGCGGGCCACACTCCACGACCCTAGTTTTTCCGAAGAGGCTTTCAATGCCTTCAACTCGGGAGACGCATACATCCGAGCTGCTCAAGATGGCTTGCTAGAGCCACAAACCAGTATTTAAAAGATATATGGGTAAGCAAAATCTGATAAATATGTATATCAGTAGCCCCTAAGACTTGAAACAGTTGGTACAACTGATTTAAGGATCATTGTATGAACAGGTTCTTACAGAGAAGAATACCCTTTTGTCTCAAGAGCTAGAGAAGTGTCAAGCCCAACTAAGGGCCGCAGCTGCCGAAATGGAGGAATCCAAGATGGCCTCATCTGGTAATATTTCTCTCTATCGAGAAAAAACGTAATTACATGTACCATTTGGTGTTCGGCACGTTGCAGATCTAACAATAGATTCCGCAGATAATCCCAGAGTGAATCCGGAGATCCTACAAGAGGATGAACAAAGAGCTCAACGACAACTAGATGCTGGCGAGCGTGTACTTACATGGGTCAGGCGGGAGAAAAACGATCTCCAGGATGCCAATACCCGGCTGAGCGTAGAATTGGAAGATGTTCGGGCCCAGCTAGCTGACTCCGTGAAGGATAATAGAAGGCTTCAACGCGGAATTTTTAGTATGTGCCCAAACGAACCTTTATATAGTTCAGCGAAAAAACGGGCTAACAGAGTTATGTCTGTAGGTATGCTGACTGGTTGTCCCGAAGAGGATATGCCCGGATCCTTAGGCGATCTTCTGCAAGAGCTTTCGCAACTGCACGAACAAGTTCGGCAGGTGATGCAGGGTGTCGTCAAGGCCTTGTGGCCATCCGCCTCCCTGCGAGGAAGCATGGGGGAGCTTGTACAGCTGCTCAAGGGAGCGCAACGGCATTTCCAACTATGGAAGATATCTGCCTATTGACAAGGTGTGAGGGAAGCTTGGGCCATGGTAAAAACACGGTATACCAAGCTCGATCTGAATCACATGGCCCGGGTTGGACATGTAGGGTCAGATGGGAATGAGATTCCCGTTAGTTTGGCATATGACCAGGTAGGATTAGCCGCAAAGTATTCCCAAGAGGATTGTAGGCTAGACAGCATGTTGGATGGCATAGAAGAGGAAGTATGTGAGTCTAAGTGACTATGTACTTCAATTGACATATTTGTCCCTAGCCGGATTGTAAATCATTTGTCATGGCGGACCTTTTCGCTTCAGCCTCCGGACCTGACAGTCCAGAGTGTTTCCGAATACCCGCTCAGTTATATAAACTGGGGTGCACGTGGAAACCAGGCGTAGGGGTCATAATTGCTTGAACAGACAAGTACCCAACTAGCTATGTTATATTACATGGATAGTAAGAAACATCTTCCAAAGAGAATAGTTCAGTTAAGGGTTCCTTTCCCTGGGTACACATGCATTAATGTGCATGTCCGAACTGCGAGCAAAAACGCAGTATATGCAACATCTGTTTTTTATTGTAATAGGTAAAAAACTTCTTTGGTTCACCGACCGAATATTCCCTTAAGAACACTAGCTTTTGGCTTCACCCAGTCTGAGGAACACGTCTGGAGTACCCGGCAGTAACAATCGCAGAGGTGCTCCCCTTATGCCCTAGCCAAACTAACGGGAACGTAGGGCATAAACACAGGAGCCAGGCAACCCAGCTTGGCCAAAACTTAAGTCATATCGATGCATACAATTGTGAAGAAAAGGTACATATGGGAAAGGGACACATATGCAGTGGGCGTGATGCCCGGAAGATAATAATATTAAGTTTCTGTATAGGAAGCCCCCAGGTAAAGTGAGCGCGCATACTGTAGGGTTAGCGTGTCACAAGTGTGTAGTCGAGTCACACTTTAAAGCCTTAAAGCCATAAAAGGAAAGAGAGAGGATATAACAAAAGAAAAAAAAGGCGGAGGGAAGGAGACGAACAAAGAGTTCGGCGCTAGGCGTAGAATCTTCGGAGTCTGGCCGCTTTCCATGGGTTCGGCTCGAGTCGATTATCTGATGCATCACACAGGCGGTATGCTCCTCCGATGAGAACTTTATCAATGATGAAGGGACCCTCCCACTTGGGCTTGAGCTTGTCCTTTTTATTCTTCGGTAGACATAGAACAAGTTCGCCAATGTTATAAGTTTTGGCCCGTACTTCTCTGCTTTGATTCCTGCGAGCCTGTTGCTGATAAAATGTGGAACGGGCTTTTGCGACGTCACGCTCCTCCTCCAGGGCATCTAAATTGTCCTGCTGATCAAACTCGGCTTCTCTCTATTCATACATGCACACTCGAGGTGAGTCATGAATAATATCGCAGGGCAATACCGCCTTTGCGCCATACACCATGAAGAAGTGTGTGTATCTGGTAGTGCGATTTAGCATGGTCCACAGCCCCCATAGTACGGAGTCAAGCTCCTCGACCTAGTGCGTGTCAGATTCTTTCAGAGATCGCACTAGTTTGGGTTTGATGCCGCTCATAATAAGACCGTTTGCTCGTTCGACTTGCCCGTTTGTTTGAGGGTGATAGACAGAGGCGTAATCGAGCTTAATGCCCATATTGCCGCACCAAGTTTTCACCTCATCGGTTGTGAAATTGGAGCCATTATCGGTGATGATGCTATGGGGGACACCATAGTGGTGCACGACCCCTGATATGAAGTCTATCACTGGTCCGGATTCGGCCATTTTAACTGGTTTGGCCTCTATCCATTTGGTGAATTTATCCACCATTACCAACATGTAATTTTTTTCTTATGGCTTCCTCCTTTAAGGGGTCCGACCATATCGAGCCCCCAGACCACAAAGGGCCAAGTTATGGGGAATGTTTGGAGAGCGGTGGGCGGCATATGGCTTTGGTTGGCAAAGAGCTGGCAACCGACGCAATGTTGGACGAGGTCCTATGCGTCTGCTCGGGCTGTCGGCCAGTAGAAACCTATATGGAAGGCCTTGCTTACAAGGGCCCGAGCTGCGGCGTGGTGGCCGCCGAGTCCAGCATGAATTTCGGCCAAGAGCTGCCGCCCTTCCTCTTCGTAGATACATCTTTGAAGTACTCCGTAGCACTTTTCTTATAAAGCTCTCCCTCGTGGACCTTGTAGGCTTTAGAGCGCCGCACAATGCAGCGTGCCTCATTTTGATCCTCGGGGAGTTCTTGCCTATTTAGGTAGGCTAAGAAGGGTTCGGACCATGGGGCGATGACAGCCATGATCAGATGGGCCGAAGGTGTTATTTCGGTGGTAGAGCCTCCGATTATGTCAGTGTGTTCGGGATCTGGGGTTGTGGTCAGATCCGGACTAGTATTGCCGGTCTCCCCTTGCCACACCACGAATGGCTTGAATAGCCTTTCCAAGAAGATGTTAGGTTGGATGGGGTCACGCTTAGCGCTGATGCGGGAAACGATATCTGCCGCTTGATTGTTTCCTCGAACCACATGATGAAATTCAAGCCCCTCGGATCGAGCTGACATTTGGAGGACGTCATTATGATAAGCCGCCATTTTCGGATCCTTGGCGTCGAAGTCTCCATTTACTTGAGATATTGCGAGGTTCGAATCCCCAGGCACTTCTAGGCGTTGGATGCCCATGGAGACAGCCATCCGAAGACCATGCAATAGAGCCTCATATTCGGCTGCATTGTTGGAGTCTGTGTATAGTATTTGGAGTACGTATTGGACTGTATCTCCGGTGGGGGATGTCAAGACAACACCCGCTCCCAGACCAGCCATCATTTTAGAGCCGTCAAAGTGCATGATCCAATTGGATTATGCGCCGTACTCTTTAGGGAGTTCGGCTTCTGTCCATTCGGCAACGAAGTCAGCTAGTACTTACGATTTAATGGCTCGCCGTGGTTTATATGTAATGTCGAACGGGAGGAGCTCGATGGCCCACTTAGCAATCCGGCCCATGGCATCGTGGTTATTTATTATATCGTTGAGTGGTACTTCGGAGGCCACTGTGATTGAACACTCTTGAAAGTTGTGTCGTAGTTTCCGAGATGCCATGAAGACCGCGTATGCTATCTTTTGATAATGTGGGTACTATGACTTGCATGGTGTGAGGACAGTGGATACATGGTATAACGGCTTTTGAAGCGGGAACTTATGCCCGTCCTCCTCTCGTTCGACGACGAGCACCGCGCTTACAACTTGGTGTGTTGTAGCTATATATAACAACATGGGTTCGCCAATGTTTGGTGCGGCCAGGATTGGGTTGCTGGCCAGGAGGGCCTTTATTTCTTCCAGTCCGGCCGTCGCCGCATCCGTCCACTCGAAGTGTTCGGTGTGTCGAAGAAGGCGATAAAGAGGTAGTGCCTTTTCTTCCAATCGGGAGATAAAGCGGCTTAAGGCAGCCATGCATCCGGTTAATTTCTGGATTGTTTGACGTCTGTTGGGGTAGCCAACTGTGACAAATCTCGGATTTTGGCCGGGTTTGCTTCAATTCCTCTCTTGGAAATGATGAAGCCCAGTAGTATTTCGACGGGAACGTCGAAAAACACAATTTTCCGGATTGAGCTTGATGTCATATGTTCGGAGGTTGTCGAACGTGAGCCTCAGGTCGTCTATTAAAGATACGACGTTTCTGGTCTTGATGACCATGTCATCACGTATGCCTCAACTGTTTTGCCGATTTGTTTTTCCAGGCATGTCTGAATGATGCGTTGGTAGGTTGCACCGGCGTTTTTGAGCCCGAAAGGCATGGTGTTAAAACAGAAAGGGCCGTATGGGGTGATAAATGTCGTTGCGGCTTGATCGGACTCCGTCATTTTGATTTGATGGTATCCGGAATATGCATCGAGGAAGCACAATGAGTCGTGTCCTGCAGTAGCGTCGATGATTTGATCGATGCGGGGGAGGGGGAAGTGATCCTTGGGGAAAGCCTTATTGAGGTCCTTGAAATCGACACATAGGCGCAAGGATTTATCCTTCTTTGGTACCATCACCTGGTTTGCTAGCCAGTCCAGGTGTTTTCTTTCTCTGATGAATCCGGCCTCGAGTAACTTGGCTAGCTCCTCTCCCATAGCTTGTCGTTTAGGCTCTGAAAAGCGTCGTAGTGTCTGCTTGACCGTCTTGTATCCCTGCAATATGTTGAGACTGTGCTCGGCCAGCCTGCGTGGGATCCCTGGCATATCTGAAGGGTGCCAGGTGAAGATGTCCCAGTTCTCGCATAAGAATGCCCGCAGTGCGGCATCGATTGTGGGGTTCAGCTGTGCCTGTTGGGGATATACATAACAGGTAGGCCCATGAAGGGTCAAAATATCATGAAGCATGGGGTCCACACAACATGTGGGTCCAGGTAAATTTCATACAGACATACTATCCACTCGGACAAGTAGCATACTATCCACTCGACCAAGCATCATACCATCCACTCGGATGAGAGTTCACCACTCGACCGTACGACTCACTCGGATATACGAAGACCAGCAGGCAGCAAAGCAGTCAGCATCATTCTAATAGTGAGGGTTTATAGTGGGCTGGCATTATGGCATTCATGCCCCATTTTGTAACACAGGAGGTGAGGGGGTGGCGCACTCTATATAAGCCACCCCATACCACTAGACTAGGGGGTCTTTTCTTCCACCTCTCTCTCTTCACCATTAGTCTCAGGACTTAGCTCAGGCATGGGGATCCGTTCCTCTCTCTCTCACACACAATGTAATCTCCGGGTATATACTCACATAAAACAAAGCCTCTCCGGAGCACGAGACGTAGGGTTGTTATCTCCACCGCGAGAGGCCCGAACTCGCTAAAACCACCGTGTCACCCATATGCATCTCGATAGATCATGCTCCGTTATCCTACCCCTCTCTTACTATCGGAATCGTTACCACGACAGTTGGCGCCCATCGTGGAGCTTGGCGTCTATCGAGCCATGATGCATATGGTTCTTTCTTCAATCGCCGGCAATGGACTAATTTCTGCAGGCAACCCAATCTTTCTTGGGATGATCTCCTGAGATCAAACAATTGCCGCTTCCAATTTTGACTATTGGAGTCCCGGCCGTCACACAAAATACTCCCCATCATACAAAAGGATCAGGGAGTTGCTCATCTCATCCTGTCCTCTTTACAATCAATTGATGATTTGCTAATTGGTTTTTGTTTCTTTTGCATGTCACACTTGTGAACGACGGAAGAGGAGAGAGCCACGACGATGGATGTCCTCGCAGACGCTCAGCCCCAGTGACTCCCCATTGGCGCCGCGCTGCAGCACGCCACCGTCACCCTCCTCAAGATCTTCCTCGGCTCCGACGGTGATGGAAAGCAGTGACCACTCCGATGGCTATGCCGTCATCTCGCTCTCTCGTGACCTGCGCCTGCCGCGACGCTTCACCATTGACCACTCCGGCAGCTAAGCCATCATCTCGCTATCCGGTGACCCACACTTGACGTAGCACGTCACCGCCGACCGCTCCGGCGGGCGCAGCGCGACCTGAAATGCCACGGTCAGATCCGCCATCACCGCCAGCACTGCCAGGCCGGTTGGCATGCTGCTCTACGCCTGTGAGGTATACATTCCAAACTTCTCTCCGGCACCGCCGATGACCCCATTCCCAGGTACGCAAGTCAATTATAGCAGTTAATTACCTGATTACTTATTGCAATAGTTAAGCTAGCCCATGCAAAAACTTCTCGCCCACGACCTCAAGTCCTTGGGCCGTTAGCCAATCATTTAATGGTCCGCTGGGCATGCAGAGGAGCTAATGCGCCAGTTTTCTCTGCCATCGATTGATGACTAATGCGCGGGTTAATTTGTGCATGCATGCACAGCCATCCTTCCGTGGTCTTTATGCCCTGCCAAATAGCATTCATGCGTGGACACTTTATTAGTCCAACACAAAATATTCGTGGAGCTCACAACCCAGTTGTGGTTCACTCGGTCATTCACCCTTTCGCTCGGCCGGCTAACGAACAGGTTCACTCGGCCGGCTAGCCCAGATGATTTTTTGCACTCTGGACAATTAACGTGCAGGCTTCTCGGTTGGTTGGCTTCAGCATGCAACCTCCAGCGCCATCTGCCTCGTCGTCATCTGCGAGGCCCTGCGCGTCACCCCCACATACGGCCCCTCCCTCCGGGGGCTGGCGGCACTCCGCTTTGATAATGATGAACCCGGCAGACCAAGTCTCCAGCCACTCGGCAGAGGATTAAGGATCTTATCCTCTCTGATCATTTTATAAATTAGCTCACAAATTACTCGACACCCTCTTAACAGTTCCTTTTCTATTCGAACCCAGGTTCACTTGGATAGGACTTAAGCTCACTGAAATGCATATTCAGATGAATTTGCTCGGATGGATAATAGACCATTTCGGTAGTCAAACATAAATGTTTCAGTCCAGCAACCACTCGGTTGGTCACCTCATAACCACTCGGCCGCCCCGCGCATCGCCATAGGTTGATCACCTCTTCACCACTCGGCCGCCCCGCGCGTCCCCAATTCGGTTGGTCACCTCATCACCACTCGGCCGCCCCGCGCGTCGCCACTCGGTTGGTCACCTCATCACCACTCGGCCGCCCCGCGCATCGCCATCGGTCGGTCACCTCATCACCACTCGGCCGCCCCGTGCGTCGCCACTCGGTTGGTCACCTCATCACCACTCGGCCGCCCCGTGCGTCGCCATCGGTTGGTCACCTCATCACCACTCGGCCGCCCCGCGCGTCGCCACTCGGTTGGTCACCTCATCACCACTCGGCCGCCTCGTGCGTCGCCATCGGTTGGTCACTTCATCACCACTCGGCCGCCCCGCGCGTCGCCACTCGGTTGGTCACCTCATCACCACTCGGCCGCCCCGCGCGTCGCCATAGGTTGGTCACCTCATCACCACTCGGCCGCCCCGCGTGTCGCCACTCGGTTGGTCACCTCATCACCACTCGGCCGCCCCGCGCGTCCTCACTCGGTTGGTCACCTCATCACCACTCGGCCGCCCCGTGCGTTGCCATTGGTTGGTCACCTCATCACCACTCGACCGCCCTGCGCGTCGCCACTCGGTTGGTCACCTCATCACCACTCGGCCGCCCCGTGCGTCACCATCGGTTGGTCACCTCATCACCACTCGGCCGCCCCGCGTGTCGCCATCGGTTGGGCACCTCATCACCACTCAGCCGCCCCGCGCGTCGCCACTCGGTTGGTCACCTCATCACCACTCGGCCTCCCCGTGCGTCGCCATCGGTTGGTCACCTCATCACCACTCGACCGCCCTGCGCGTCGCCACTCGGTTGGGCACCTCATCACCACTCGGCCGCCCCGCGCGTCGCCACTCGGTTGGTCACCTCATCACCACTCGGCCTCCCCGTGCGTCGCCATCGGTTGGTCACCTCATCACCACTCGACCGCCCTGCGCGTCGCCACTCGGTTGGTCACCTCATCACCACTCGGCCGCCCCGCGCGTCACCATCGGTTGGTCACCTCATCACCACTCGGCCGCCCCGCGCGTCGCCATCGGTTGGGCACCTCATCACCACTCGGCCGCCCCGCGCGTCGCCACTCGGTTGGTCACCTCATCACCACTCGGCCTCCCCGCCCCACGCGTCGCCATTGGTTGGTCACCTCATCATCACTCGGCCTCCCCGCGCGTCGCCAATCGGTTGGTCACCTCATCACCACTCGGCCGCCCCGCGCGTCGTCACTTGGTTGGTCACCTCATCACCACTTGGCCGCCCCGCGCGTCGCCATCGGTTGGTCACCTCATCACCGCTCGGCCGCCCCGCACGTTGCCACTCGTTGAGACACATCTACATCAATCGGCCACCCTGCGCATCGCCATCGGTTGAACTCATCTTCACCACTTGGCCACTCGCGCGCCTTCAAACAGCTAAGTCATTCTACATGAGCTATATTCTGCTATTTCCGCCTTCCCGAGTATCCCATAATTCACACATACGTTCACTCGGAGGCCACACCACCGAGTGTACCTCTACGCTCGGTTGTTCATTTTCACATACTTTCTTAGTACTGGTTATGAGACTCCCGAGTCCAATTTCCATTTTTTCGCATACATCATTCACGAACACCATGTGTCATTCTTCATTTCGAATTTGCATCGGTCCTCCGAGGCTACAACTCAGTCCAAACACTACACGTCCGTTTTATTTGAGCCAGTATTCCAATGAGTTCAGTTGGATCCGTCGCTTCGACACATTCGAACGGATCCTTCGCTCTTTCAGACTCTTGCTGGTTAACCAGCAAGCCCCTTGCACTCCCTGCGGGTGTCTATGGGTGTTATTCACACAAATCATTTCAGCACACATCAAATTTCCTTGAAAAATTATTTCGTTGGCTTGTGCCATTTTTTACACAAGTTACACGAGCACTCGAAGGCCCTATGCACCAACTTCATCGCTGCTCAGACTCAATCACCGTACCGGTCCTAGCGTACCACAACACCGACCTTGTCGCTCTGTTGACTTCAAACACATCCAGCCAACCCCTCTGTGGAATCCTTTTCATTGTATCAATGATATAGACCTCGTCAGGCATGAGACAGATAAGTCCCTTTTATAATTAAACATCACACACTTCACTCTTTTGCTAGTTTGCCTCTTTCGAGCATCACTCGGAAGCTTCTCCTCATCTTTACCCGAGTCCGACTCGATGAATTGCAAAATATCGATTCAAAACTATATTTCTTGTATTCCGGCACGTACGTTGTCGAAGCCTATAGTACGCTCGGGGGCTACACCGCACGCGGGAGCTACAGTCCATTCAGAATGACACTCTCCTAAGTAGTTGAGTACTTCATCACCAGTCAGACCCTTCACTTCAACAAGTACATTCGATCCGTCACATTGACAAATTTCATAATCACCCAGACATTCTGTTTGCCATCTTCGTTCCTACTCAGGCTCAATTGTCACGCTAGTCTTGTTGCACCGCAGCCACACTACACCGACCTCGCCGCTACATCAGCTTCGAAAGCATTTGGCTAAGGAACATTTTTGCCACATGGCTGGAGACTTAGTCCTTCACTCGGCCACCTCGTTTAGCACCACTCGGCCGCCCTGCACATTGCCACTCGGTTCTGCACGTCTTCACCACTCGGCCGCCCCGCGCGTTGCCACTCGGTTCTGCACATCTTCACCACTCGGCCGCCTCGCGCGTTGCCCCTCGGTTCTGCACGTCTTCACCACTCGGCCGCCCCGCACGTCGCCACTCGGTTGCGCACGTCTTCGCCACTCGGCCGCCTCGTGCGTCGCCACTCGGTTGTGCACGTCTTCGCCACTCGGCTGCCCCGCGCGTTGCCACTCAGTTCTGCACGTCTTCACCACTCGGCCGCCCCGCGCGTCGCTACTCAGTTGGACATGTCCTCACCTCTACACTCCCAACATAGGAACAACTAAGTTACTCATATGTTCAAACCTCATACCACACTCTATAGCAAGCTTACCTTTTTTGAGCATTACTCGGGGGCTTCGCACAGCCCTGGGCCATGTCGCCCTCATGGGTTATGCCCATTTGGTCAACCTGTTGATCACATCAGGAATATTCTTCTGACCATACATGCTCGGTCCGCCGAAGATCTATAAGTGTAGTACCGTCCACTCGGACGATTGCCCAAATCATTACTTGGAGTCATCTTCAGGACCGTGAAAGGATGAAAACGACGCTCCTTTACGGATACACTTGGCCCTTATTCTAGGCTCCGCGTAAGTTTCACAAACTTGGACCGGAGATGGAATGTGTTGGTGTTCCCCTGGGATAATGAGCGGCCTCTCTCCGGAGAGTCAGCCAACACACTAGCCTCACCACTTGGACTTCATGGCACGTCCACATAGGACCACTAGTCTATCTCCTCCGGGAGACATACGAGTGCCACCAAGTTTTTCCATGCAGTCAACATACCCAGATCAGTCGGGAAACATGTATACTCTTACAGATACCCCTTTCCTGCAAAAGCTAATGGTCAATATAAGAACTACTACTAGAACGATTACTCCCTGGAGTGTCGAGCCTTTTTCTACGGTCGGCAGTTTCAAGGCCGAATTCATTCATCGTGTCGAGTGCACAATGATCACTTGATTGATCCAGTTCCAGATTGAATTTATTTATAGTGCCAAGTGCACGAAGATCAGTCCCATTGACTTAGCTCCAAGCTGAGCTTATTTATCATGCCAAGCGCTTGAAGATCCATCCGATTGATTCAATTTCAAACAAAGATATTTACCGTGCCGACTGCATGGAGGTTTACTGGGAGACTTAAACCCTCTGCCAGACTCATCTAGTCCGACAGAGGCTCGGGGACTACACCCAGTGGGTGCACTTAGCGTGCCCCCACTGGAATGGTATCCACTCGGAACGGTCCGCCCGGTCCGAGTGACGGCCAAACAACAAAAAAAGACAGGCTCTAAGACTCCTGCCGACTGCCCATAGTCGATGGTAGTCTCGGGGACTACGCCCAGTGGGTGCACTCAGCGTGCCCCCACTGGAATGGTATCCACTCGGAACGGTCCGCCCGGTCTGAGTGACGGCCAAACAACAAAAAAAGACAGGCTCTAAGACTTCCGCCGACTGCCCGCAATCGACGGCAATCTCGGGGACTACACCCAGTGGGTGCACTCAGCGTGCCCCCACTGGAATGGTATCCACTCGGAGCGGTCCACGTGGTCTGAGTGACGGCCAAACAACAAAAAAAGACATGTTCCAGGCGTGAAGAAATTCTGAGTAATCGGTTACTCGATGCAGGACCAGCTCCAAATCACTCCCAAAAAAATTCAATAAGGTGAGTTTAACGCTCCTCCGTGGACCTGTTTTGAGCCTTCTTGTAGGACTCAAAGCGTGAAACTCACAAGTGTGGATCTAAAACCGACTCGTATTGACGTTCTCCGGGATAAGAATGGCATCTCTCTAAGAGAGCAGTCCATGTGTCAATCTTGTTGCACAGATTTAATGACACACCCATACTCAGGTCACGAGTTAACCTCTTCCGAGAGATGAACGAATGTCACCAAGTTTCTCCTCACAGGCACTTACCCCGATCATTCGGGAAGCATGGTGCCGGAATCCATTGAGATTTTGTTCAAACCTTGGTTGTCTGAAAGCACGACGACATGTACCGAGTATTTCTGTAATCACTCGGACCAAACTGTGTCTTGCACAAACTCGTTCTGCAAAATCGCAATCGATTCGGGGGCTAATGTTGGGGATATACATAACAGGTAGGCCCACGAAGTGTTGAAATATCATGAAGCATGGGGTCCACACAACATGTGGGTCCAGGTAAATTTCATACAGACATACTATCCACTCGGACAAGCAGCATACTATCCACTCGACCAAGCAGCATACCATCCACTCGGATGACAGTTCACCACTCGACCGTACGACTCACTCGGATATACGAAGACCAGCAGGCAGCAAAGCAGTCGGCATCATTCTAATAGTGAGGGCTTGATAGTGGGCTGGCATTATGGCATTCATGCCCCATTTTGTAACACAGGAGGTGAGGGGGTGGCGCACTCTATATAAGCCACCCCACACCACTAGACTAGGGGGTCTTTTCTTCCACCTCTCTCTCTTCACCATTAGTCTCAGGACTTAGCTCAGGCATGGGGATCCGTTCCTCTCTCTCTCTCTCACACACACACATTGTAATCTCCGGGTATATACTCAGATAAAACAAAGCCTCTCCGGAGCACGAGACGTAGGGTTGTTATCTCCACCGTGAGAGGCCCGAACTCGCTAAAACCACCGTGTTACCCATATGCATCTCGATAGATCATGCTCCGTTATCCTACCCCTCTCTTACTGTCAGAATTGTTACCACGACAGTGCCCTGATGGATGCTGTTTTTGTGGAGTCCGTTGGGTGGACTTGGAATTTGATTATTTCGTCGCTGGTTTGAAAGAGGTGGACTTGGATCGCTTATCGAGTATCACGTCGTCCCTATCCACTGTGGAGCGTAATGCAGTTAATTCTTCAGTCGCAAGTGAGGGAGTCCTGGATTAAGGGGTCCTCGAACAGCCGGACTATATACTTTGGCCGGACTGTTGGACTATGAAGATACAAGATTGAAGACTTCGTCCCGTGTCTGGATGGGACTCTCCTTTGCATGGAAGGCAAGCTTGGCAATTCGGATATGTAGATCTCCTTCTCTGTAACCGACTATGTGTAACCCTAGCCCCCTCCGGTGTCTATATAAACCAGAGGGTTTAGTCCGTAGGATAACAACAATCATAATCATAGGCTAGCTTCTAGGGTTTAGCCTCTACGATCTCATGGTAGATCAACTCTTGTAATACTCATATCATCAAGATCAATCAAGCAGGAAGTAGGGTATTACCTCCATCAAGAGGGCCCGAACCTGGGTAAAACATCGTGTCCCCTGCCTCCTGTTACCATTAGCCTTCGACGCACAGTTCGGGACCCCCTACCCGAGATCCGCCGGTTTTGACACCGACATTGGTGCTTTCATTGAGAGTTCCACTATGTCGTCGCGATAAGGCTCGATGGCTCCTTCAATCATCTTCAACGATGCAGTCCAGGTGAAGGTTTTCCTTCCCGGATAGATCCTCGTATTCGGCGGCTTCGTGCTGCGGGCCAACTCGCTTGGCCATCTGGAGCAGATCGATAGCTACGCCCTTGGCCATCAGGTCAGGTTTGGAAGCTTGAACTATACTGCCGACATCCGCGGAGACTTGATCTTCGACGGATTCGAGCCCATGTCAGGTGCGCCAAACGGTCACGACATGCATGACTTTGATCTACCATCGGACAATGTTCAGGAGATCGCGCCCGCGGTGGCGCCGGGAATCAATCCGGAGCAGATCGTGCCTTCCGAGACGGGTGGATAGACCCCGCCGCGGAGGCTGCACACTCATCGGCGTTGGAGCCGAACACCGATCCCACCTCCTGTGAGGGTGGCATCATCGGACCCTCGGACTCGCCTCCGACAACAGGATCCGAACCGCGTACGTCCATGCCTATCGAATCTGATTGGGCACCGGTCATGGAGTTCACCTCCGCGGATATTTTTCAGCACTCGCCCTTAGGTGGTGTGCTAAACTCATTAAGGTCTCTTTCCTTGTCTGGAGATTCTTGGCTGAACTATGTCCGGCTCGAGTGGGAAGCGGACGACGAAGAAATTTGTTCCCCACCCACCACCCACTTCATAGCCATTGTCGATGACTTAACCGACACGCTCGATTTCGACTCTGAAGACATCAACGGTATTTACGATGACGCAGGAGAAGAACAGGAACCACCGCCCACTGGGCACTGGACTGCCACCTCATCATATGATATATATATGGTGGACACACCAAAAGAAGGCGATGGTGACGATGCAACGAAGGATAATCCCCTCGATAAGCCACCAAAGCGGCGCCGTAGACGCCGCTCTAAATCCTGCCACAGTAAAAACAACGACAACAGCGCAAGAAATAATAATACGCCGGCTGACTCCAAAGGAAACGACGCCCTCATGGACCTAGCAATGGAGCAGGATGAACCAGGGGACGATGAACATAGTCCGGAGCTGACGTCAGACGACACCGATCCCGAGGGTAAAATTCAACAACCTGTCTCCGGAGAGGAGATAAGCCCGGACGATGATGCACTCATCATCCCAGAAAAACTCTCGGAACAAGAGAACCTCCACAGAAGGCTTATTGCCAGCGCGAGGAGCCTAAAGAAGCAGAAGCAAAGGCTTAAGGCCGCGTAGGATATGCTCAACCGCAGGTGGAACAAAGTGCTTGACACAGAAGAAAAATACGGCGGCGATCGTCACACAAAGAGCGATCCAAAGCGCAAGCTGCTGCCCGAATTCAACGACGAGGCCATAGAGCCCATTCAGCCAAAAATGACCAATCAGCCGGACCGACCGCCCCGTGGCCGGGACAAGACGGCTAATGATGCCGCACACAAGACAACACATGATTTACGTGAGCTCCTGGACAAAAAGTCTGGTATGGCCAGATCCATCTATGGATCTAGGAAGCGCGCTTCGGCACAGGATCAAAGCTACCGAAACGATCACATTGATCGAATACCAGCGAGGAATCAGCATAGAACATAACAACTGTCGACAGCATGCCACGACACGTCAAAATACAGGGGTGCTGCACACCCCCTGTGCTTCACCGATGAGGTGCTGGATCATGAATTTCCGGAAGGATTTAAACCCGTGAATATAGAGGCATACGACAGAACGACACACCCTGGGTTCTGGATTGAGGACTTTATCCTTCATATCCACATGGCTCGCGGAGATGATCTCCATGCCATTAAATACCTACCCCTCAAATTTAAAGGACCAGCTCGGCACTGGTTGAAAAGCCTTCCTGAAAACTCCATTGGAAGTTGGGAAGAACTTGAGGATGCTTTTAGGGTCAATTTTCAAGGGACCTATGTCCGACCTCCGGACGTAGACGACCTAAGTCACATAATTCAACAACCCGGAGAGTCAGCCCGAAAACTCTAGAACAGATTTCTTACTAAGAAGAATCAAATAGTTGATTGCCCGGACGCCGAAGCCTTAGCGGCCTTCAAACTTAGTATCCGGGACGAATGGCTCGCCAAACACCTCGGCAAGGAAAAGCCGAGGACAATGGCAGCCTTAACAAGCCTTATGACCCGCTTTTGCACAGGCGAGGACAGCTGGCTGGCCCGTAGTGGCACCAGCAACCCATGCACATCCGAAGTCAGGGATGGCATCGAGAAGCCACGACGCAACAAAAATAAGCGTCAAAACAATGATGACAGCCCAAAGAACACGACGGTCAATGCCGGATTCAGGGTCTCTTGACCGGGTCAACGGAAGAAGCCATTTAAGGGCAGCAGATATGGACCGTCCAGCCTAAACAAGATTCTAGACAAATTATGTCAGGTTCACGGCACCCCTGAAAAACCTGCAAATCACACCCACAGAGAATGTTGGGTTTTCAAGCAGGCAGGCAAGCTAAATGCCGAACACAAGGGGAGGGAGATGCCAAGTGAAGACGAGGATGAGCCTCGCCAGCCGAACACTAGAGGATAGAAAAAATTCCTACCAGAAGTCAAAACAGTGAATATGATTTATGCAACTCACATTCCAAAGAGTAGGCAAAAACATGCACTCCGAGATGTATACGCTGTGGAGCCTGTCGCCCCCAAATTTAACCCCTTGTCGACCTGCCCGATCACCTTTGATCGCAGGGATCATCCGACTAGTATCCGACACGGAGGATCGGCTACCTTGGTGCTCGACCCAATAATTAACGGATACCATCTCACACGAGTCCTTATGGACGGCGACAATAGTCTAAACCTAATATATCATGACACTGTCCACAAAATGGGCATAGACCCTTCAAGAATTAGCCTAAGCAACACTACCTTTAAAGGAGTGATACCAGGCGTCGAGGCCCACTGTACGGGTTCTCTAGTACTAGAAGTTGTATTCGGTTCTCCCGAGAACTTCAGAAGCGAGGAACTAACCTTCGACATCGCTCCATTCCGAAGCGGCTATCACGCAGTACTCGGAAGAATGGCCTTTGCTCATTTTAATGCAGTACCGCATTACGCCTACCTTAAACTTAAGATGCACGGTCCACGCGGCGTCATCACAGTTAGCGGAAACATAGAGCATTCCTTACGAGCGGAAGAATACGTGGCGGCTCTAGCAGCCAAACACTGAGAGGTCCCTCCAGCCAGGATAAACGGTCGGTCGTCAAGACCACAGACACGGTTAGACGAGTCCGGTGCTCCACCCAATGTAATAGCCCAGTTGGGATTTCCCCATAAAAGATGCTAGGGGCTGCCCGCAAAAAGGGCCCATAGTTTGGCTCGACCCTATCAATACAATAACATATTGCATTTTCATGGTTGATTCAGATTAAGGAACTCCTCGCAGGAAGTATTTCACCTGGGTTTTTCCTTTTTAGAGATGATCATCGCGCTACACCCTTCCAGGATACGGCACAACGGAGATAAACGCACAGACGTGCAGCAGGGCCCCGCTCAAAGTTTTTTTATTAAGACCCTGCGTAAACCTTTTTAATGTCTCTTGTTGCTTCTTCCCCTTTGGAAACTTTATACAACCGGGAGGGACACTGGCGTTTTCGGCATTTTTGTCACACCAGACTATTGCTCATACCTGGAAACTCAGGGCTTATTATCGAGGGCGTTATTCAGCCCAGTATACATTGTAAAGTCAGAATACCTTAGGGAGTGTTCGGCGTCGCGAGTTTGGCCTTATATGCATCAGCTCCGAATCATGTCTTTGGTCAAATGTTGGGTTTGCCCGGCTCCCGTGTTTTACTACCTTACGTTCCGCTCTATCGGCTAAGGCGGCACCGGGAGAACTACTGCGATTCTGCCCTGGTTCATCTGGATGAGCACCTCAGTAGAGAAAGCCGAAAACTGACTGTCATGATACATCGCGAGACTGGTCAACCACTCGATGTCCCAGCGGAATCTTCACGATTCCTCTGCATTAACGAAGGACTGGTTTCCCGGTCACGTACATACGCGCACCATATCCGGATGAACGCGAAAGTACCAGGGGCTATATAGTAGCCCCACCGTCAAACTCCTATGGCTAAGTGAAAGTGTTAAAGCTATATAGTCCGATTGCCTGGTTCGCCGCGCTATCACCTCCTTAACGGACCAAGACGTTGGATCAAGTGTGACTACACGTTTTCTTGAACACCCCCGCATTATGTGCGTGGGAGCTGAAGCCGACGACTTCAAACTTTCAGGTTATATACATACATAAACGGCCGCACGGGAGGGATTATAATACTTCCGGGCAAAAGTATAAACACAGCCTTTATAATCAAAATAGCATTGTCTTTACAATCGAGATACATGTCATTCGAACATGGCACTCTTCGAGCACTGAGCCTCTATTAAACGGGCGCCTTCTAATACTTCTTCAAAATAGTGCTCGGCCAGGTCCTGGCCTTCTGCCGCACCCCGGGTTGCAATAGCGGTGGTTTCCATCCTAGCCCAGTATGTTTTAACACGGGCAAGAGCCATCCGCGCACCCTCTATGCACGCCAACCTCTTCAGAGTATCGATATGCGACACAGCACCAAGGAATTGTTGCACCAATCCAAAATAGCTATCCAGCCTTGGTCCACGTGGCCAAAGATGATCCATGACAGATCTCATAGCAAGTCCAGACAACCTGTGGAGTTCAGCCCAGGCGGCCATCTTTTCATTCAATGGCAGCGGACGTGTCGGGGCACTGAACTGCGACCAGAATAACCTTTCAGCCTTATGGTCTTTCCGATCTTTGAAAAACTCGGTCGCATCAGCAGCACTCTTTGCCAGGTCCGCATACGCATCTGCAGCACTACCCAATTGATCCAGAGGGGCATACTTTGGATCTCCGAATTTCATCCGCAACAAATAGGGCTTCCCAGCCACGATATCTCTGGCTTCACGAAGCTCCTCCCTTATCCCTCTCATTTCAGAGCGGGTTTCCTTGGCTGCCACCAGGGCCTTCTTCAGGTCATCCGCTTTTGCTTGATTTTCCTTTTCAAGAAGCTCACGGCGGTTGGCGGCATCTTTCATGTTGGTAGCCATCTGGGCTATCTTTTCTTTGCTCTGGCGATGAGCAGCCTGTTCGGCTCTTAACTCTTCGACCACCTTCAGGGCGGCCGCATCACTTCTTCGAGCTTGTTCCTTGGCTCGGGCAAGCTCCACCTGAAGGGTCTCTACGGTAGCGGCCCCATCTGCAGTCATAATATATTATAAGATACTAGCATAATGCTCCTCTTATAATTTACTGACATGCCGAACATACATACCCTGGGCCTCGTCAAGCCACTTGTTAATAAGCGCGATGTCGGCATCCGCCACGTCCAGCTGCCGCTTCAGTTCGGCGAAATCAGCAGTCCGATCAGCCTCTGGACAATCAGCCGCCTGCACATAAAAAGCACCGGGATTATTACCTGGGATTACGATCCTCCATTTGCCACCTCTGGGCGGCGACCAGAGTCTCAGGGGCTACTATCTATACAGAGCACACCTAGCATGTGCAGTACTGTCAGAAATACATATATTATTTTGCGTACCTCGAAGCCGCTTAGCAGACTTGTAAAGGCTTCATTCAAACCGCTTTTGGCAGATGAAATCCTCTTAACCACCGTACCCATTAAGGTATGATGTGTCTCTGAGATGGCCGCTCGCCCCAGTAGACCCATCAGTGTGTCCGGCTGTATGCCGGACAATCCCGGACTCCTCCTATCGTTCTCCTTGGGAGCCGAATAGCCCGAACCATGGGCAGCCTAAGTGTCAACTTCTGGCCTCGCCGGATCGGGAGAAATCCTCCGTGACGACACCTCGGGGTCGTACGCCCCATGTGACGGGGAGGCAGGGGAGGCGTTTCGCTCTCCATCATCTTCGGAGGTAGATCCCCCGAAGACGAACTCTGTGGAGAAGGGCTACGAGCCGGATTGCAACAATATGTTTTGGTTACTATCCTCAGAGACAAAACGGGATATGTTTACGAAAGTACTCTTTTACTTACGGCTCGGTGGAGGGCTGGCCCCCTTGCGGGCGTTGCACTGTAAGGATGCCCCTGGGGCAGGGCCCCTTGGCGAGGGTTTCTTCCCTCATTTGCCAGCCTTCGTTTCCAAGTCTTTAGAGGCGGCCCTTTTCTTACCTTGAGGACAGGGGATTTTAGATTCCCCTCCCCGATTATCCTCCTTCACGGAGGCACTTACTCCTCCGATTTGGATGTGTAGAATGTGAGGCCCACCTGTGGCTTCTCTATTCCTCCCCTCGTCTTCTCCTGATGGCACCTGATACGGCGCGCGCTCAAGCATCTTGGTCAACAAAGGATCCGGCGAGCCTTCGGGAAGAGGGGCCGGACACCTAATCCTCTCTGCCTTCCTTAGCCAGTCCTGGCAGAGAGCAATTTTTTAGAATGATGTTATAATAAACATAAAGGATGGTGTGTTCGGTAGCAGAAGTACTTACCTGGGTATCCGGATGGTTGCAGTTGAGACCCGCGTCCTCGGTGGTGTCCAGACACTTTATTCGTGATCCGAAGAATGACCCATACATCTCTTTGAGCGTCATGCTGAAGAATTGTTGAACGGTTTGCGGTCCTTCCGGGTTGCCCATATACAGAGAGGACGACGTTGGCAGGGCAGGACTCGACGAACCAGCATCACTTGCATTATCTTGACAAGACTGACATCCCTCTTGAGAAGGTCTTGGATGCGGCTTTGCAATGTTAGCACGTCGTTAATCGGCCCCCAGTCCAGCCCCTTGTTGACCCATGACGCCAGTTGCGGCGGAGCGCCCGAGCGGAATGCTGGAGCAGCCACCCACTTTGTACCTCGGGGAGCTGTGAATCTCGGTGGTGAGATACTTGGCCTCCCTAAGTTTCTTGACGTCCTCCTCTGTGATGGAGGAGGCCATCCACCAGCCTTGAAGGTTGGATCCGGACATGGTTGAAGGTCCGAAGTGCTTAGCTTAGGCCATGGGTGTTGGAACTCAAGGTTTGGGAGGGGAAGGATCAAGCGTGGGAAGAAAAGGACAGGCCTTGGCCCCTTTATAAAGAGGACGAATATCAAGCGTCCCTCGCATGACCGTTTGGGACTTGCCTAAAATGGAGGAGTCATATTAAACAAACACGGTTGGGTTACACACACATGTATTGATGAGAATCCCGTGATAAGGGGGACACGATCTCTGCTTCGACAAGACGTGCCAATAGAACCGCCTTGCATTACGTGTAGTGGCTGGTTATGAAAAACGGTTTGAATAAAGATCGGGCCATGGTGTGACATCACGCTATGAAAAGCCGTCAGCAGATTAGATTTGTGGAATATTGTGCTCTCTATGGTGGTATGTGGAATTTGTTTTGCAGAGACAGACACGATCCTTATGTTCAAAATCTTCTATGGAGTATTCGGAAAAGGAACCCGCCTTGCAATGCCAAAGACAATCTGTGCGCCGGACTCATTATCATTGAAGCCTGGTTTAGGGGCTACTGACGGAGTCCTGGATTAAGGGGTCCTCGGACAGCCAGACTATATACTTTGGCCGGACTGTTGGACAATGAAGATACAAGATTGAAGACTTCGTCCCGTGTCCGGATGGGACTCTCCTTTGCGTGGAAGGCAAGCTTGGCAATTCGAATATGTAGATCTTCTTCTCTGTAACCGACTATGTGTAACCCTAGCCCCCTCCGGTGTTTATATAAACCGGAGGGTTTAGTCCGTAGGCCAACAACAATCATAATCATAGGCTAGCTTCTAGGGTTTAGCCTCTACGATCTCGTGGTAGATCAACTCTTGTAATACTCATATCATCAAGATCAATCCAGCAAGAAGTAGGGTATTACCTCCATCGAGAGGGCCCGAACCTGGGTAAAACATCGTGTCCCCTGCCTCCTGTTACCATTAGCCTTAGACGCACAGTTTGGGACCCCCTACCCGAGATCCGCCGGTTTTGACACCGACAGCAAGGGCTTCGGATAATGCCTTAAGGGCCAGGGCGGCGGTTTTATTTTCGGCGTGGAGTGCTATGTCCGGACACTAGCTAGAGTGATGATTTTGTTGGGCCCAGGCATCTTGAGCTTCATGTACCCATAATGGGGTATACCTTGGAAGCTCGCGAATGCGTCCCGCCCTAAAAGGGCGTGGTATCCACTACTGAACGAGGCCACTTGTAATGTTATCTCTTCAGACCTGTAATTTTCCAGCGTGCCGAATACCACATCGAGTGTGATTTTTCCCGCACATCGTGCCTCCCGACTAGGGATGATTCCTCGGAAGGTCGTGCTGCTTTGCTCAATGCGGCTCTTGTCTATTTCCATTTTGTTGAGAGTTTCCTCATAGATGAGGTTTAATCCGCTGCCGCCGTCCATGAGCACTTTGGAAGCCGTCCTCAATTGGACTAAGGACCAAAGTGGCTGGTGCTCGGATTGTTTGGAATTGAGGTTCATCACTGGCATTAAAGGTTTGTGTCATTCTAGGGATTTATTGCTGCAATGTAGCAGACTTCGATGAGGCCGTGGAGTGCTCTCTTGCGCCTGTTATTCGAGGCGAAAGTCTCAAAGACTGTCAACATTGTATTGTTGTTTTCTGCGGGATGATGCTCTGCGGTATTGTTAATGAGGAGATCTTCGCCGCTCTTGGCCACCTGCCAAAGTATCCAACATGCTCTAAGGCTGTGTGTTGGTACGGTATCCGGTGTGGTGTGGATTTTGCATGGCCTATTGAGCCATCCCTCCAATACGGTTCCACGCCCTGTAGTGGGCTTTGGTTTCATTGTGATTGGACCGGGTGATTTTCGCGAGTGCACCCTTTTGGTTCATGCGAGGGGTTTAGTGAGAGCCAGAGGATCCTAGAATGTTTCCTGGGTTTTCCAAGCGCTTTCCATTGCACAATACTTCTGTACTATGGCGGCCAAGTCAGCGAAGTGTCATATGTCACGGCGACTTATGGCGTTAAGGATTCCCTTGTCCGTGCAATTTTTGCAAAAGAATGATATTGCGTCTTCCTCGCGATAGTCCTTAACCTTGCTCATTACAAGGAGGAATCTGGCCCAAAAGTAATGTACTATCTCTTGGGATTGTTGTCTGATGTGGGAAAGATCGCATGTATCTGGGTGGGTGGGTGGATTTAAGTCTGAACCCTGACCTGATCCGGGACCTAGAGGCTGAGGAGCTTCCGAACTTGGTAGTTCGGGTTCCGGGATGTTACCCAATTTTTTCTGCCCCCCTGTCCGATTCTAAATTAAGAGTTTGGGTCATGTCCTCCCGCGAGCGGGTATCTGGCTCAGAGAGCTCGGGAATCTAGACATAGTTCGTCCTCAAAATAGAGGAAGAGTTACTGCATTGCTCCTCCACCACTGCTATTTGATGGGTGATTGGTGGAGAGTTAATCTCTCTTTGATCGGGTTTAAGCCCAATCCGATCATAGTCCATAGTGACTCCCAAAGCGGCGATGCGATCTAGGAGCTCGTTCAAGGACAAAAGTTCCATTGGATCCATCCGCTCGGCGTATTCTGAGCTGACATGGAGGCTGTTTTCGATGACCCGAGAAGTCATCATCGGCACGGCGACCGAACGGGCGGTCATGACGAGGCCTCCTAGTCGGAGGGTTTGGCCTAAGGCCAGGGCTCCTTCGGAGGGGATGTTGTCCTTGATAACAAGGCGAGCCATCAAACCTTTTTTTGACGTCACAGTGGAACTCTCAATGAAAGCACCAATGTCGGTGTCAAAACCAGTGGATCTCAGGTAGGGGGTCCCGAACTGTGCGTCTAAGGCTAATGGTAACAGCAGGCGGGGGACACGATGTTTATCCAGGTTCGGGCCCTCTCTATGGAGGTAATACCCTACTTCCTGCTTGATTGATCTTGATGATATGAGTATTACAAGAGTTGATCTACCACGAGATCGTACAGGCTAAACCCTAGAAGCTAGCCTATGATTATGATTGTCTATGTCCTACGGACTAAACCCTCCGACTTATATAGACACCAGAGAGGGTTAGGGTTACATCAGGTCGGTTAGAGAGAAGGGAATCTACATATCCGAATCGCCAAGCTTGCCTTCCATGCAAAGGAGAGTCCCACCCGGACACAAGACGAAGTCTTCATTCTTGTATCTTCATAGTCCATCAGTCCGGCATAAGCATATAGTCCGGCTGTCTGAGGACCCCTTAATCCAGGACTCCCTCACCAGGCCCGTCAACAAATACACAGCTCAAACACGCAGAGATTAATAATGATGGCGTTCAAGAGAGTCCATCACGGATAGCTAAGTTGCCTGGTACCTCACTGCTTGTCATATAGTAGGAGAAAATAACTGTATTTCACGTTACTGCGTGTGCTCAGTGGACAATATATATAACATGTAGAGTAAAAAAGAGATGCAACAAGTGTACAACCTCTTTGGCGAAGCCATGACGATCTCAGCATGATTGGGTTGGTCGGTGTGGATGATCTGGCTGACTTGGCTATCAGAGGAGGGGAAGAAGATCTTAGGCGTCTGGAGATGGAGCCCGGGGTACTGGTCCGCTGTGATGGAGGGTTTAGCCATTGGAGCAGCTCCGGTGAGTTGTGCGACGCCGAGGCTGAAGCAGGACAAGAGAGACAACGTTAACCTGAGTGGAATTCTAATAGCATCTCCAATAGATGACGTAAAATACAAAACCACAAAGTGCTAGATGTAAAATACATCAGCCGCTCATCTCCGAACTTAACTGTCGAAACTGAATTTAACTATCGAAACTGAACTTAACTGTCGAAACTGAATTTTTCTGTTGAAACTGAACGCACTAGTAGCAGAAAAGCAGTACAAGCAGCAGCAACAGTGCATGCGAGAGCCGGGGCAGCTGGTCATGTAGCAGCATAAGGTGAGGCTACCCTGAGTCTCCGGCTACCACCGGCCAAACAGCCGCCCCCCGCCGCCTGCGGCCAGCGGTGCGCCGCCCTGCCCGCCTCGAAACCACTCCCCACCGCCGGTTCACCGCCGCCCCGGCCATCCCTCTAGGCCCCTCGTGCCGAGCTTTTTCTTTGGCGATCCCCACGCCACCACCCCACCAGCACCAGTGACCACCTCCCCCACCCTGAACCCTAAGATAGATAGTGGGGTACCTCTCCGGTGAGCCCCCTCCCCGCTGCGGCTGGTTCTTCCTTAACTCTGGCAAGCCCTCCACCCCCTGAAAATCGACTAACCCAAAAGTCGATTCAGTCGACTGAAGTGTAGCTAAATCAGAGCGCATCGCAAGCAAGAGCAAGAGCGAGAGCAGTAGCGCGAGCAAGAGCAAGAGCAAGTGCAGACCAAGCAGGGAGCCGAGAGCAAGAGCAGAGCAGCAGTAGCTCCTACTGATGTGGATGTCACCGCCGAGGGAGAAACTCCATGGAGGAAGTGGCTGGCGACACCGCCGTGGATGGAGTCGTGCCATGTCGGCTCGGGACCGAGCGCCGGCAGCACCGTGAGATCGAATCAAGAGGAAAATGCGGCTATTAGTGTACAACCTCTTTGGTGGCACCGATTAGGCCTCAGCTTGATCTGAGGAAACGATGATGATGACGCTCTTCCGGTGGTGCAGGTGAAGACGGTGGTGTGGGAATGGAGGTGATGCGAAAGACGAGGGGAACATCGGGGCAGCTCCTTGGAGGTGGAGGACGCTATGGCTGAACCAGCGGGACGACGAGATCGACGACGGATCCTCATCCAGTACAGTGGATGAGGGACGTTGAGGTGTCGCTATGGACGACGTCATTAGGGAAGAGGCTCCGGTTGGGTGGCGGACGGAGGAGGGTGTGGGGCTTCGCAGGTTTTTGTGGCGTCGGTGTGCGAATGGGTGGGCGGATGGGCTGGGAGTGGGGAACCATGGCTTAGGGACATGCTTGTCCGAAATATGGGGTAAGTTACGAAATTGCCCCCATCAATTTGAGCTAGGCAGTTCTTTCAGTTCAGGGGTATCACGAGCATTTCACATGTCGGGATTTCACAGGAGGTGGGAGTTTTGTGCGCGTTCTAATTTTGGAATAGCAAGGCATGGGTTGATATGGAGGGAGTTGTCGGAGAACAATGAGACAAAGATATATTTTAAATATTTTGGGGTAACAAGGCGTGGGTTGAAGAGGCGGGAGTTTTGCAGCACGATAGACATAGATGCTAGCTTGAAATTTCGGCATAACAAGGCGCGGCTTGAAATTTCGGGAGAACAAGCTTAATGTGTACCCCCAAAAAAAGACAATTCGCACCTGATCACTAGAGATAGCTATGTCCCGTTTTACTATATTACTAGAAATGCATTCAAATACAACAAAAAAAAACAGGACAACAAACATAACGTGTACAGTACCAAAACAATTTGCACTTCCCTCAACAATAAAAAAACAATGTGTGTTGTCTAGCATATGGACTAAATTTGAGTACATTTTCCCTGTTTGAATGGGATTGTACTTGGGTTAGTTATACAACCATCTAAATATTATCTTCAGAACACATGACATGAATATAGGAGAAGTAAATTCCTATGTAAATACGAACTACATGTACATACGATCTCAAATTCAAATATATGTATAGATTTTATGTTGAATTCAAATCATAGTACATGTATGCTCTAGCTAGATGTTCGGAATCTAAACCATGTATGATATACTACGTACAATGTGTTTAACAAGCACAACACACAAACACAAACACCATTTAAACTAGTAAGGTACACGTGCATTGCACGCATGAGATTTGGCAACCAAATTATGAATAAATACCACATTATAGCATGTAAGCTTTGAGTCATATATGCATGATGTAGATGTTCGTTTAATTCTTATAGTTCATTTCATTCAAAATCATCTAGTTTTTATAAGAACTCTAATCTATTTTAAGATTCATGGAATTGTGCGTTGTAAGGCATAAAGTAAAAACAAATAATGGCAAATCATGTAGAAAAACATTTGGGCAATTCTGATATGGAACATTCTAGAACAAAGAAGAAGTGCTTGTGTTTTGAGGTTTGTGCATTATGCTTAACTTATACCATGGAGTCTTCTAGATTGTACATGTGGCAAAACCTGGTAGAATTTAGATGATATCCAACGACCAGTTGTGCTAAAATTTGCTATCTCTGCACCATCGGATTGGCCTCATCCAACGACCATCTTTCAAAGTTACAGTTATCCGCACACTATATAAAAATATAAAATATAATATATATATATATATAGGGGTATAGATTTAGATATGTGATGCGAAAGCCACCCATCATCTCCAATTAGAATAGTGTGTCCATGCACGGATGCAATGTGGCCAAACGATGTCTGCCATTGATATCTCAAATTCAAATTAGTCTGACCTTGTTCAATGTGTATACAGTACAACATGCTCATTTTCAAACCACACCACGCATATCTCAGTTATATTCATGCATGCATGGGTTTCAAACATCATTATCTCTTATTCAAATATTTGAATTCTACTTTACATTGATTATGATGACACCTAGTCTTTTACACCCACACAGTCATCTTATCTTTATAATTATACCATTAACTTTCTCTCATGCATGCATGCACACACAGTACCAGTCGGCATTATCCATCGCACACAAGCAATATTTTTCTTCAGGTCGGTCTCCCATGCATGCACACACACACCTCCCCCTCCCCCTCATATCGGGCATTCTTTATCTCTCACGTGCATGCGCAATGATCGATGTTCCTCTATATGTGTGTATATATAGCTAGGTCTTTCACGGTTTTCCACACAAACCGATCAATCTATATGTCTAGTGAGGTCTCACCCTCTTTCCCACGTCCACATCGATCAATCTATACCTCTCTATATAGGATTACATAGCTAATACACCCACATTAATTATATATCCAACATCCCCCTCTCATCATCCATGCCTCCGCTTCATCTCTCAGACGCGCGCACAGTGGCGAAGACAGGGGGCAGCAAGGGCCCTGCCCCCCCCCCCCCCCCCGAACATCATTATATATCAAGGCTAATATGAATGTAATCATTAGAAAATTGCTGGTAAAATGGTTTAAGTTGATGAATTGGCCCTCCTTGTAAAGGATTAGCAATGCTTGGCCCCCTAGCTCATTTATTTTTCATGGCTCTGCCACTGCGCGCAACAGCGCACATTCTCGCCCCCTCTCTTCAAATATTGATCTCGCACTTGTGCACTCCTTCATAGTCTCCCTCCAGTTGGCCCCTCGCACCATCTTCTAGCCCCCACCGGATTTTGCCACATGTACAATCTAGCAGACTCCATGGTTGAACTTAAGCATAATGCACAAACCTCAAAACACAAGTGCTTCTCCTTTGTTCTAGAATCTTCCGTATAATAACTGCCCAAACTTTTTTTATAGTTGAATTGCCATTATTTGTTTTTCCTTTATGCTTTACAAAGTACAATTCCATGAATCATAAAATAGATTATGGGCTTCTTTGATTCAAAGGATTCTCAAGGAATTTTGGAGGATTCTAATCCTTAGGAATTTTTCCTATCTTGGTTGTTTGATTCGTAGGTTTGTAAACCATAGAAATTTTTCCACATGATTCATTTGCACTAGATTTCATAGGAAACATCCCATCCACTCAAACCACTTTGAAAGAATCCTGTGTTTTTCTATGCACAATCAAACACTCGTACAATCTTGTAGGATTCAAGATGACATTCCACTCTAATCCCATGTTTTTCCTATTCCCACGTTTTGGAAATCCTACGAATCAAAGAGGCCCTAGATTTTTTATAAAAATTAATTTCTTTTGAATGTGATGAACTATAAGAATTAAACAAAGGTCTACATCAGGCTATATGACTCAGAGCTTACATGCTATAGTGTGGTATTTATTCATAATTTGGTTGCCAAATCTAATGCGTGCAATGCACGTGTACCTTACTAGTACTTCGAGTATGTGCAAACACATAAATTAGAATTCTAATGGCACGCTACACAATGTCTCTCTTATAGTTCATGAAGCTACGTGGCACATGTGGAGGTGTTGTCACAACCTCCTTGTGTGGATTGATCATAGGGACGTGCTGCTGCTTCCAGAAGAATGTACTCGTCCTCTCTGAGCCACACTGGCGGTACATGCATGAAGCAAAGATGTGCATGCACGCCACGCACGCACTCATTCCCTCGCATGCACACGTGGGTACACGGGGCAACACATTTTTGTACGAAGATCCACCTCATGTGATAATTTGACGCGTGTAAAGTCCTTCATTTCATTGATGGTCAATTAATACAGCGCATACAAATTGAGTGGACGTGAGGGCGGAAGAAAGACATTACTACTCCACTGCGCGCATGCGAGTAGTTAAATCATGGGGTGCCAGTACTTCCATTGGTCTCCTTCGTATTTTGTGCCAATTTTTGACCATATTTGTAAGTAACATAATATTTATGCATGTCATAAAAAGTGGCACAAAAAAAGGGGGCCGATAAACCAGGACGCAGGCAGCATGATCAATTTTTGCCAGGGCTACTGTTGGTGGCCTTTGTATTTATGGACCAGTTGTGGCGGCGCCGCTGGGCATGCATCGTAGGCGAGGTGAGCTGCCCTCCTTCCCCACCAGCGATGCAGTGACCTAGCCGGTTGCTGCTGCAGTGAACTTGCAATGCTATGTTTGTTTGCAACCTTGACAATCACTCCATCTATATGTATTGTTTTTCCTGTAAATAATACTTGGTTGTTTGGAAAAAGATGGTAATTGATTTATCACTAGTTTTAGAATGCTTGGTCTTGACAATCAACCGAAGCCACAACCAGAAGTCTCCATCACGTAAGTACTTTACAGTTGGTCGGACCAACAGAAGGTCGGCTAGACCCGCGTCTCACCGAAGGGACATGCGTCGGCTTGGTCTGACATGTACGACCATTTACATAACTGTCTCCTGCGACCGCATTTGAGCAGTGTAGTACTCCCTCTATCTCAGTTCACAAGTCTTGCATGTGTACCTAGGTCGTTAATTTGACCAACCTAATCAGAGGCATACATTATGAAAAATATATCATTGCAAACTTCAAATCTTCTAAATGATATATTTTTTATGTTAAACAATTTATGTTCTACTAAATTCATAGGGAGTACTTGAAATTTATGTTCCACTAAACTCATCGGGAGCTGTTTCGGGCCTCGAAACCAAAACCATCATTTAATCTTTACCTTGTTCCCATCACATTCAAAAGTACTAGTGCTACAATTAAGTGCAAGCCTGCTCACACCTACCGAAGGTACCAAACCTAAACGTGTTCCCACTATGAAGGTTTTAGTAGTAGTGCTAGTACTTAGCTTATAAAATGGGGAACTACCTACCCAAAAATTACTCTACCTTCCTCCTCATAAGTCCTCCTTATTCGTTTGTCCTTGCCATGGCCAGTGTGCAGAGCTCTAGGTCGACAACTATCTGAACTACTCATAACAAGGGAGAGGCAACCAAGGCTGAGGAAAAAAAAGAGGGCTCGCTGCCACACAGAGACCTCGAAAGATCTCTCACGTGCAGGCAATGGCTCCCAGGAGCGCCCTAGCCGCGGAGGCGAACATGCCGAGCTGGCGGCGCTGGAGTCCTGATCCCTCGACGGCATGCCCGATCAGCTCAATAAGCACCTCAATAAGCAGAAGGAGTTCATCCATGGCTTGGTGGAGCTGTTGAAGGAGAGCCTCGACAACATGCTCGTTGAGCTCAATGAGCAGGGGGAGTTGACCTCCGGCTTGGTGATGCTGCTGAAGAAGAGCATTGCCTCGGAGAAGAAGGCGACTGGCGAAATCCTGCAACTTCAGGAGGAAGAGGCGAAGCTCTGCCACGAGCTCGACCTGCTGAAGGAGGAGAACATCGGCTGGAAGAAGCTGCATGAGAATAGTAGTTCCTCGATGAAGATGCTGCAGGCCCTCGTCATGGAACAGAAGGAGGAGTTTGCAAAGCTCTGCATCGAGCACCCGGCTGCTGTCAAGGTACGTAATGTGGCCATGGAATAGATGATGAAGGCTCGCGTCGAGAAATCCCGCGTCATGGACACAATGAAGAAGATGGCGGAGGAGACGCGGAAGGAGATTGAGGTTGTGGAGGCGATGAAAAAGCAGTTATGACTCCACGACCAGCAACCCTTCACGTAATGAGAGTAGCGCCCCAGACTTGCGTGTGCGTCTTCCTTCTTTTTTTGGGGTGATAATCTTCCTTCTTGTTTTGCTCATGTGATTCTTCTTTTGCTTCGGGTGTTCCGCCACACGTGTCACCTTCTGTGCGAGGCATGAATACAACAATGCTAAAAATGAGATGACTAGCAAATTAGATCATTCTTTATTGCCAATAGAACAATGCCTCTTGCTAGTAATATATAATAAGAGTAGAGAGTAGACGATATGGCACTGGGCTGCCGTGTTTCGTGCTCCTCCATCGTACTCCAGTGGAAAACTTGAGTATACCGCACGGTTCTTTGCTCCTCTCCGGGTCATCGGCACATTTATACAAGAAGTCAAATCACAAGGCCCTGCCTTCCAGCAGTAATGAGCCATCAAATCACAAAGGCCCTCGCCTCTCTTCAAACCGACCAAGCTAGACAGCCCCGCCCTCTAGCCTTTTAAAAATGTATACTTTTGTATAGTAGTAGTATCGATGGATTGCGCCATGGAGAAAAACTAACAAGACGAAATTAAAGAAAAAAGGTGGTACATATAGAGAGCGCTCGTCGCCAAATTATGCATATAGTACTATTAAAAAATCTAGTACGTGCTTAAATGGGGTGCTAAATTATATTAAAGAAATTAGCATACCTATTTAATTCTTGGGTTGTTATTATTTATGCCACTAGTTGTGTATCACTACTCAGTTTTGCCATTAGAAGTTACAACTACTCAAAAATGCCACCGATCCGTGAGATGCCTGCTCAAAATGCAATTAGATGTCTCAAAAATGCCATCGTTAAGTTAGATGTTTGCTAAAAAATGCCATTAGACATTGTTATTTTCACGTCAAACCCGTTGACCATGTTATATGACAAAAATAAGCTGATTCTCATAATGATAAGTGTGGCCCCGCTTGTCAGGACTAGCCAAGCAAATAATTTTATAGGAAAATAAGAACGCTGTTGGGATCAACTAGGCCCCACACTTTATTTTACTATAGTGAGATAGAGGGAGAGCTAGCATGTTGGCCCATCGGTATTTATGTCATTATAAAATGGCCAAAGAGATTTGAGTTACAATAATGGTATCCAGCACAACACACCCCTCAAATAAAACTAAGCACCCTGAAATTCTTTGACAACCAAACTGCTAGCTATATGATGTTAGCCATATATATTGTACGTGTATAATGTGAAGAAAAGAGTGGTAGTACTATACCAACTAAAAGATGAACTGTAAGAAGTACTAGTATGTACGTACTGAAGAGTTAAAGTAACGAGAAGGAACATATATAACATAGTTCTGCTGGGGGCTCAGCACAACACACCCCTCAAATAAAACTAAGCACACCTGAAATTAAACTAAGCAACTAATCCGGTAGACACTGCATTAGAACCACCATGAGCAACGACACTGCCACCTTACTCAGACGCCTCGTCCATGTGCTCGACTTCGTCCTTGTCCCTCTTCCTCTTGGGCGACACCTCTTTGCTTGAACCGCACACTTGCCTCTTGCTCTTCATCCAACCCTTGTAAATGTTGAAACAAAGGTAGCCATCCATTGCAGCGTAGTGGATGTGGTCTATATCTAGTACATTCCACTCCCATGCATGATGAAAGGTGAACGGAGGTTTCTTCAGTGTACTGTAAGAAGGATGAACCATGGCTCCTCCCAGGGTCAGCATTGAAGGCTGATCACGGGAGGGCACCAGCCATTTCTTCTGGAGGTCAATGGGATTGCCTACAATGAGGCCTATCCAACCCAAGATTTCCTTGTCGTTCCTAAAGTCTACAATAACGAATTTGACTAGGCCGCTCTTGAGGAACTTCTTAAATTCCTCGCACTCAACGTCGGCATGGCATATGCGGTAGACCAAGCATAAGTCACGCACGCAAACCTAGATCACGGCGGGCTTCTTCTTCTCTGCCTCCTTTAGATCCTTCTCGCTTCCCAGGGCTGTAGTGTACTCAACATCCAGCCCAGTGACCCACTCAGCATTTGAGTTTTCGAACATGCGTATGAAGAGAGCAAGGCATCCTTCCACCATTGCGGAAGAACGGGTGTAGATGATGTCGAACTCATCGCTGGTGATGGTTCTAACCTGGTACTCACTGCCGATCATGGAGATTTGGGACGCCATGGATTTGGGAGGAGGGTTAGGATTAGTGGAACTGCCATAATGTGAAAGGACGGGACGACTAGGAGTGAACTGCCGTAATGTTAAAGGATGTCCGGGGACGAGTACAAGCGAGAACTACCATCGGTTTTTGTAAAAATGCTGAGTGGGGCGTGCAGACGACAGGGTAGTGGCTGCCTGGTGGATAAATGGATTCATGCACAGTACTATGGGGGCCCAATTAGATGTCATCTCTACATGACGCACAATTAAATGGCTTTCAATGTCATGTCAAGCATCGAGAAAATTACAGGTGAAACGAAGCTTCCGAGAGCCCTTGGATCTGAGATAGAACGGCTGCATGGCGTGATTCTAGACCTATGGGTGAATATCCTATCCTGGAGGGTTATTCTACAAATTTTCAGCAACTTAGCATGCGACCGTTTGATCTCAGATCCAAGGGCTGCCAGCAGCCCGTATCATGGTCGCGCCTACCACGACCGTCGCCTCGCTCGCGCGGTCGCGCCCTTGGAGATTTAACACGGTGCGTTAGTCTATCTGATGTTGGCATGTCATACATAGTCATCACTTAGTCACTCATACTACAACGAGGTTAGCTATAAGGTTGGCTATAAGAGTATTTTTTTGTTTACTTCTCTCTATCTCTTTCTTCGTAGTATTTATTGCATTTGCCAAGGAGTGACCTCTTCCAATGAAATGGTGCTTAGATGAGGTGCTATGGGCATTAAATGGCTTAGCAACTCAAGTCCCCAATGCATAGGTGCTTAGTTTTTTGTTGCTAAGTTTGCTTCATCTAGGTACACACGCTTAGCACCGTTTCTTCGTGGGTTCACCAAACTAGTCTCTCTCTTCTTAATTAACTTGCCACATAATACTTTATGCCTATGTGGCAGGCTTAGCACCTGTAGGATCAAGTACAATAGTGGCTATAAGCCCGCTTTAGAGCATCTCCAATAGCTTGTCTATATGGATGTCTATACTCATTTTCTATGACGTGAGCCCAAAACAGGTGTCCAATAGCTTGTCTATACGGTCGTCCAAATATACACATCCTCTAAATCGACCTCGACAATGTCCACGCCTAGACAATGTGAAGGCGTTGTCTAAACTTAGCTCCAGTCATGATTTCTTCCTCTCCCCAGCGATGGCCCACCTGTCATGGTCCTTGTATATAGACGTTCTCATGCAAAACTGGATGTGTATATGAGGGAATCTTTTTAGACCATTGTCTGTATGAATATATAGACATCCAAATATACACATGCTATTGGAGATGCTCTTACATGGCATTTTTGCATATTTGGGGGAAAGAGGCAAGGAAAAAGTGGAGGAGTGGACTCTCAAGCAAGAGCCAACCTCTACATGGTGGAGCATCGGGAGAGGCACCTGTATGGAGGTGGTCAGGAATCGGGAGACTCACGCCGGTCATAGCACCGCAGTTAAAATGATAATGGCAAGTAAAATCACCGGGGCCCACCTATCCAGCAGTAACTCGCGGTCAAATCACACAGCCCTACGTTTGCAGCAGCCTACTACTCCCTCATCTTCTCGCATCTGTGTCGAATCGACTAGGCGGAACTGCACTACCTACCGCGCGGGAACAGCCCCACCCTCGACTTTTAAATAGTACAGTATACTAATTTTGTATCCATGGATTGCGCCATGGAGCAAAGCCACAAGAAAACGGCGGTACACATTTACGGAGTACAATATACAGCACGCTCGTCGTGTTCGCGTCGCACCCCAGACGGTCGGTCGGTTTGGCACACCGCTCTCTGAATGGAACGCGCGTCATATTGCGTTTGCACACACATGTGGGACCGTAATTGAGAACCGACCATAGGCACACTCCCCGGCCCCGCAAGTCGGGTGAGTTAATAGAAGAGAGAGACGAGTGATAGTACTAGAGAAGTGTTGTACAGACGTTGGTGCCTGGACGATCCCTGCATGACACGAAAGATCAGTTCGTCCATGCATGTGACCAGACTCCAGCAGACACGCCTGTATCATCTACATATCGTGCAGGCTGTGTTGTATAGGACTGTAGTTCTGGTGAGAAATCTAAAAAAAGGTTTCTTGTCATCTCCCAAAATTAGGTGTCATGTGCTTCGGATCACTGTGAGGGTTAAACAGCGACAACTGAGTTCCTCCAAGGCGCTAGTCATGGGGGCCACATGCACGAAGACTACTCGGCTGCCATCTATGTCAAGCCGGCTATTTTAATTAGGGCATCTAGCGATGGACCCCTTTTCTGTGAGTTTATCTTTAATTTGAGCTTTGATCCTCGTCTAGTTTGTCCGTCGGGATTCATGTTGTCTCCTTTGGGCAGTGAGATTATGGTTTCTTGTCATGTTATAATCCGGTGCTTCAGATCAAAATGAGGACAACTGCGCCTCCGAGGCACGTGCATGAAGATAGTCATTGACAAGGTCAAGCCGGCTCTGGTAGACAAAAGAAAACTAGTAGTACTATACTATATAGGCAGGAGCCTCCGCGCTTGCTTGCTAGTGTTGCTCTCTTCACACTATCTCGTCCTCTCCAGATCTAAACACGACAGCGGTGGCCACACACACACTCTCTCTCTCCCTCTGCTCACCGCTGGTCACAGATCCAGCCGGATCCTCTCCGCCAGGGAAGGTGAGAAGGTGCAATGTTCATGCGGTTGTCCTTGGCGACGGATCTTACCCACTGCCAGCACGTCCCGATCAGCGTGCCTTGCCGTTCTCGCCCAAGCACCGCTGGCTAGGGAGGGCCTCCGACCCCTTCTTCCTCACTGTCGTAGTGTGGGCAGATCCGGCCTCCCGCCGCCCACCTAGCGACATCCTAGCGACCCTCAGGTATAACTTCCTTCAAAACCGGCCTTGCTCTACTTCTCGAGCTCCTAACATCACTGCATTTGTATCTTTTACTATTTCCCTCGTAGGCAGGATCGATCGGCTGTTCGAAAGCCACCTAAATTTTTACTGTTAAGAGGTAAAACTAGTTAATGCACTCGAATCTAGTACTACTTGGTTCAAACAAGGAAGAAAGAGGGTCGGGTTGGAGGTGGGGGGAGATTTGTTACCTGAATCTAGGACTTGGTCGAAAGAGGAAATAATGGGGGCGAAAAGTAGCAGAGACTGGCTATCCAACTGGTCTCTAGGTCTAATAGGGAAATAAAGGGAAATGCAGTACAAACTCAATATAAACCCGATCTATTGGTTGAAAAGGGAAAGAAAGTGGGGACTTGGGGACAAGTCAACAGAGTAAGTCCATCACTAGATTTGCTAGCCTCACACAGTATAAGGTGGATATACCAAACAAAATGGGGACCAACCCAGATATCCTGTTCTGATGTTTGTTGCCCCGAGCCACTCTTATGTAATACCACTGGTAAAATGTAGCAGTAGCACTGCTAAAAGGACACGTTAAACCAGTGTTGCTGGTAAAATGAAGCAATGGCACCATTAAAGTAATGTCGTATTTAACGGTTGTCATAGTTAATCCTAATGCCCACACTAATATCTAGCAATGTTGCTGCTTTATAAATTGCTACCGTCCTTGTAGGATTGCCATTCAGATAAGGAACCTACTTCTTTTCATTTGATGTATGTTTCATCACTTGTTTGTCACCCTCCTTTCCACCTTTTTTGTGCAAACAAAGACATACATTTCATGCTTGATCTTAGTTGAACTGGACAAATGATATCCAAATTATAGTTGAACATTCCAGGAGCTTCACAACCAACCTTGATGTTGCTCAATTTTATTGCAACTAATGAAGAAGAAGCTCTGTGGGTTTCATTTTCTGATGGAAATGGAACCAGGGCTGGAGCCCTTTTCTTAAAAAATGAAGAAGAAGCTGCTAGCTCATGGGACATTGCTTCATTTTAGGCGAACTGCACCAAAAGATCCCAAGAATTGAATCATCCATGTTGGTGACTGGTGTCATCCCTTCTACGATGGCGTTTACTGGAGACATGGTTCCCATCACGAGGTACGTTCCTTTTTGGTCTGACCATTTGCCAAAGATCCTGCATGTTGAGTCTGCTCTTGTGCTACTATTTTGGCACTGCCATGATAAAGCAGCAATGTTATTATTTTGCACCTTAATCTAGTGGCACTATTAATTTGAGGCAATGTTTTGGCACCGCTAGTGGCATTGACTTTTTTTATATATCGAAAGAGGGGGTTTCCTCCGATTTCATTAAAGAAATCCAACCATAGAGAACCATTATCCGACAACATCTCAGTGTAAACGGGCAGTTATGCAACTACTACTAGAACAGACCGAGTACTAGCAGGAGACAAGTTCGCCACATAAGCTAGGCAGGTAGGGGGACGCAACACTGCTCGACCAAGTTTGGATTACAACCCAAATGCTACCACATAAACATAAGAGGGGAAGATTGGGACTGAAAGAGCTAGCTTCAGCATCCCAGTCTAAGCACCCCCGGCCTCCATCCTTGCGACGCACGGTACACCTCATTTGCCACCTGCTCGACCCTAGTGCCATTGATAAAATGAAGTAATAATACATTTAAAATAGAGTGAGTGTCCTCTCTATCATTTCATTTCCAATGTAGATAAAGAAAGTGCTTCTCTTTGTTAGTATATGTTTCATCAACTAGTCCCATTGTTAATGTTTAAGCATTTCTGCAAACTGGGGTGCTTAATTTTAGTTGATCTGCACCAAAATAGAGATTGGAATGTCTCAAGGCCCCTCCTTGTACTACCGTTGTACACTGATGTTCATCACTATCAGAAGGTGTATTGGGGAGACTTGGGCCGATTTCCAGTATGAGGCGTACCGTATGAGGCGTCGCAGGGCCCATCTCGCCCTCGCAGCATGGCATACTATGATACTATCGCAATATTTTCTTCTATTTATTCGTGTATGTTTCATCAACTAGTGCCACTATAATGTAATTACGCCTTTCCATTATCTATGCAAAAAAGGGTTATTTAGCTATACTTTGGTGGAACTACACAAATGTACGGATGGAACCAGCATATATCGAGAGTGCAAGGTGCCAAGTAAAAATTATCGACACCAACCCTGCTCCATCTAAGCATTGGCATCTACCACCATCAGTGGGATGTGTGGCGCTCACTGTGGACGGATCTTTCTCGGCAGCAAATCCTCTAACCAAATACTAGTAGCTTAGACTTCAAAAAAAATACTAGTAGCTTATATTGGCAGTTTTCTAGGGGTGTACTCTTTTCTGAAAGAAGCATCAATCTATTTTTCTTTATTTGTACACAGTGTCACAACTTTGACCCAAAGGTCTAGTGCTATTTTAGGGTGATTGGCATAGTACTCGGAGACTGATTGTAAGCATGATTTTTATTAGCTATCACACTGATTGTAAGCATGGGCAGATGGAAGATTAGGTTACTGCGAAGCTTACCTTAAACCCTACTAACGCCATTGAAACGAGGCGAGCGTCGAGGGAACCGTGGAGAACGGCGGGGAAGCGACGTCGCGCCATCCGGCCTCCCCTTGCGGCGGGAGAACAAATACTCCTATGGCTCCGACTGGCTCTGCACCCTCACGAACGACACACCATATTCGATTGATTAGTTATCCTCTGGGTGCTCGACCTTCGACCTGTACGCCCACCACCTCCGCCTGACTTCCGACTCGGGCAAATCTGTCTGCTCCATTGCCCAGAGGAGATACTCGATGAACTCAAAGGACTACGGCGTGACTTCCGCCGAGGAGTACATCGCCGCCCTCATCGCCATTGTCTCGCTCTTTCGCATACATTATCACATGGCCCTCACCGTCCTTGAAATCTCCCACTCATTGTCAAACCAAGTAAGGATCTCCTTCAACCTGGCTAACTTTGTTTGGTCGCTATTGGCAATCTGCCTGATTCGCTGCTGCATCCTCTCCATAGATGTCCTTCTAAGTGGTCCGGTGCTAGCTTTGGAAGATGGGAGGAGAGACGGTGGTCTTGCAATAGAGAAGAGGGAGAGGCGAGACAATGGTTTTGGAATGGAGATGATGGAGAGGAGAGGGGGTGGTTTTTAAATGGAGAAGAGGGAGAGGCGAGACGGTGGTTTTGGAATGGAGATGATGGAGAGGAGAGGTTTCCCTGCCTTTCGGTCGCTGACAGGTGGGCCCCGCGCTTGGTGGGACCCATGTGTTAGTGTCTCAATGGCAGGATGGGCTACGTTAGGGGATCCTCGTCCGAGGAGATAGGAGGTGGTTTTGCAATGGAGAAGAGGGAGAGGCGAGATTGGAATGGAGATGGTGGATAGGAGAGGAGGTGGTTTTGCAATGGAGAAGAGGGAGAGGAGCGTGCGGCAGCGATTTAGGAATTGACGGGAGGGCCGGCGCACTGTGCCTGGATCAAAATCAAAATCAGTTTACCCTTCAATTAAGAAAGCGACCCCACATCAACTAGTATCCCTTTTATTCTGGGTCATAATTGACCATGATTTTCACAAATAAAATATATGTTATACGTTGCAAAAATAATATAATTTGAAAGTACATTCAGATACGAACCAAACGATAAAATTTTTGGTGACATGCATTCACATTTTGCTTGTCAAATACAGTACGTGGTCAAACTTTGACCCAAGATACGCAAAACAAAAAATACTTCCAAGACCAGTGCCGCTCCTCTCCTCTTAAACCACCACCGCTCCTCTCATGTTCCAATCTAAATCCAGCGCCGCTCCTCTCCTCTTCCATTTCAAAACCACCGCCCCTCCTCTCCTGTTCCAATCCAAAACCAGCATCTCTCCTCTCTCGTTCTAATCCAAAACCAGTGTTGCTTCTCTCCTCTTCCATTCAAAAACCACCGCCGATGAGTGAAGGTGCGTGGAGAAGTAGATCGATGGAGGAGTACAACCGATACGTGAGGATCGCAGACGGCGACCCTGTGAAGCTAGCTAGGATGTTGGAGATATAGTCTTGGTTTGACAACAAGGACAAACTAGCAGCGACGGCAACATCCATGACCAAATATCTGCAACAGAGCAAAAAGTAGGAGATACTCCCGAAGGGAGTCGCGCATGAGTACATAGAGCTGCTCGTCTGGGCCATGGAGCAAACAAATTCACTGAATCCGATCATGAGGGATCGGTGGTGGGAGTATTGATCCCAGATGGATCATCCACTAGAGATTGAAGGATCGAGCATCTACAGGGTGTCGTTTGTGAGGGTGTCATGCCAGAGCGAGCCGGTGGAGTCTTTGTCGACTGAACCCAACTTCCAGAGGAGAAAAACAGTTGGCCCGACGACGCTTCCCCGCCATCCTGTCTCTCACCGTTCACATCGTCTCACGGGGCGGCTGTCTGTTGCCGAGGAATAGGAGGGGACTGCCCCCCAGCCCAATAGTCGGGCAGGTTGTGAATTGTCAGGAGGAGCTTAGGGTCGTCAGTATTTGCAGGTTGTGAATTGTGTTTTGTGTTGTGTATTTTGAGAGTACTTTCAGATATGAATGTCTTTTGAATTTCAGATTTGCAGTATTGAGCATATGAAGTATTTTATGAATTCTAGAGATCTATTTTTAGCACTTAAAAATGTAGTTTCATAGGAGTATAAAAAGTGCAGACAATGTGATTCTCAGAGAAGAAACTGCAAGTTTCAGTTTCAGATAAGAAACTGCAACTTTCAGAGGCAGAGCATTTATATTAACACGGCGTTTTCAAACAGGGTTAACATCATGTTGGAAGTTTTATTCATGGTCAAAAATGGAACTACCAGCCAGTTAACATCATGTTGATCAACATTCATGCATAGCACATCTTCATATGATGCACAGTCAAAAAGATATGCCATTTTCAAAATGCCCACACAATGTCGAGTGTGCGAAAAACAAAGAAAACGAGGGACAAAGTTTTGGCAAGTGTTGGACGTGGTGTGCATAGATGACAATGTGGACCCACATGTCAATAATGGTAGAGCAAAAAAAATTGGAGATATTTTCCCTGCATCAGGTGGAATCGAACCCGGGCGGAACAGCTGTCGGGTAGTGTCACTTGGCCACTGGGCTAGTTCAGTACTTTAGTTACAAATAAGGCACTGCCTTGGGTGGTCCAATCACCTCCTGCGCCTTTGTGAGCTCGCCACGGCACCGCTGTCTGCCGTTGTGAACATGCTGAACAAACGAGAGGAATCTTGAGAGGACTGTACGTGGAGAGGCAGACAGTCGGGACCCACCAGGTTTATGGCCGTATGCAAGCAAGTGCCTCATCGAAAAAAACTTCCTCCTAATGCTATACTGACATTGGGGCCCACGGGTTTGTCAACATAGTTAAAAAAAATTTAGGTGCTTCAACGTAGGAGATAAATTCACAACAAAGCTGCGGAGCTGGCGGGTAGTATCATTTATTATCACTAGGGCAGCAAGTATCTGTTGGGTTTTGGGCTGCCCCGTCTAGGCTTTCTTTTTTAACATGTGCAGCCCACGACATGCTGGTTTGTATTTTTTGAGGGTCGTCATGTATCGACCGGCCTATGGACCTCCCATCCGAGGTTTTATTTTTCCTGAAACATCGGCAGGCCAATTTATGTATTTTTTGAAGAAAACACAGAGGTTTGTTCTATTTTTCTATTTAAGAATAGGAAGCGCCTAGTCCAACTTTTGTTTCTTTTCTAACTATATTATATATATTTAAATTATTTTATATGTTATTATATATCATTGTTATTGTCATCATATATTTAACAGATACTTACATATGTAACAAAACAATATCCCACATCTTATTAACTTATAAAAATAATTTCTTAACAATAAAATACTAGATTTTTTTGGCAACGAAAATCCTGGTGATTGTGTATAAAAGCTTGGTAAGATTTTAGGACCAACGTAATAGTAAATCACTTATTATTTAAATATATTTATCACAAAATGCTCAGCCCCTGTTTATTTTTTGATAACATTGTTGTGCCCAACCCAACATTATAATTAGAATCAGCCCAACAAAATCATGTATTTCGAAAAAGTGCAAATAGCCTGTATTTTTTTAGGAGAAAAATAAATGGGCCGCATGGACGCTACATTAGTTGTTCACCCAGCCCAGCAAATGGACTGTAATTCTAAAAAAAAGAGATCAAATTGACTGTAAATTCTGAAAAATTGGGTTGAATACGTGCCACATTTTTGGAGGCTGAAATGTGGGCCGAGAGGTCAAAGCCAACGCAAGTTGTTGTCAACTTAGTCAACAAATGATTCTGACATCGTTAGCCATTGGATTTACATCCAACAACCGGCATCCATCTTCAATCTCTCGTCTTCTTCCTCTAATGCCGCCGGGACCACCTGCTCCCACCTCCTGCTGGTAGCAGCTCTGCTTAGCACGCTTCGCTGTGAAGCGCTACCCCACCATTGGCTAGGCCATCCCTCCTACCCTCCACACCTTCTATTCTTCTCCACCGACTGCAGAACCACACCGCACCAGAACCAGTTAACCCTCGTACACCTCTCTGTCTGCGAATCTACTCCCACGTCTTCCCATCTCCGGCTCATTGTTGTCCGGGGCCTCGTCGTTGTCCACCACCTTGGATGCACTCGGCACGGAGTAGTCAACATGGTCAACGAACGACATCCATCGGAAGTAGACTGTGCGTGGAGAGGCTGGCAGCTGGGTCCATGGCCGCACGCAAGGAAATGCCTCCTTATTACACGCAAAATAATGATTCCTCCACCTGACAGCTGGGACCCACCGGAAGGGCCTCTGCATTTCACGAAAAAACGTTCCCCCCACTGACAAGTCGGACCCACCAGCTATATCTTCGCACGCAAGGAAGTGCCTCCTTATTACACACAAAAACATGAATACCCCCTGCTAGCTGGGACCCTCCGTAGTGGTAGGCTGACTTGTGGGCCTACTAAGTTGATAGGGACGGAGGGCTTTGTCAACTTAGTCAATATGAATGATTCTAGCTCCAGTGACCGTACAATGTCCACCCAACGGTGGTAGTGCTTCTTCAACCCTGGTCTTATTGCTCCAGCCGCCCAAACTAGCGCCGGTCGTGCCGCATGCTCTTGCTTCCCGTGGCCGGCTGTGATGCCGCAGAGGCCTCACCGCCCCCTACTACTCCCACCGCTGGCTAGGCCCTACGGCAAGGACAGCCTCACACTTCAGCCGAACCAGTGAACCCTCGTACTCCTCTCTACGTGGGCATCTACTGCCGCGTCTTCCCCAGCTCCGTGTCGTCCCCTTCCTAGGCCTCGCCATCATCCATCACCCTGGCGTTCTCACAACAGCGTGGTCAACGTGGTCAAGGAACAACTTCCATCGGAAGAGTACTGTACGTGGAGAGGCTGACAGCTGGGTTCACAGCCGCAGCAAGGAAGTGCCTCCTTATTTCGCGGAAAATAATGATTCCTCCATGAAAGTGCAACTATCCCTAGGTGGTTTTGGTAATTCCTAACAACATATAGCTCATTGAGCTAACATCGTTCCAAGTTGAATATTTCAGGAAAAGCTCAATGGATGGCATGGCATGGATGAGAAAAGTGGATCCCTCAAAATGCTAAGGATAAAAGGATTGGCTCAAGCTCAAAAGCTCAAGACTCTACATTTTATATTTTAGTGATCCAAGATCACATTGAGTCTATAGGGAAAGCCGATACTATCAAGGAGGGATGAGGTATTGCTTAATGAGTTTCTTGCTCTACAGTGCTTAGTGATATGCTCCAAAACCCTCAACTACTTTCTCATATCCACATATGACCTAAACCAAAAATCAAACTCGGCACCACCGATTCTTTCTACCCGACGCCACCGAGTTCAGATGTCATAGCCACTCCCACAAACCCTTGGCAAATCGGTCTCACCGATAGGGATCTCGGTCTCACCGAGATGGGATTGTAATCTCTCTGTTTCCCTTTGTAATGTTTCGGTACCACCGAGATGAGCGATCAGTCCCACCGAGATTGCAATGTAAACTCCATGTTTCCTTTTCGTAACATTTCGGTCTCACCGAAATGAGCGAATCGGTCCCACCGAGTTTACTTGACCAACTCTCTGGTTAGCTTATTACCAAAATCGGTGTCACCGAGTTTGTGTAATCGGTCTCACTGAGATTACATTATGCCCTAACCCTAACCATATCGGTCCTACCGAGTTGCATGTCGATCCCACCGAAAATCCTAACGGTCACTAGATTTGCTGAATCGGTCTGACCGAGTTTACCAATTAGGTCCCACCGAGTATGGCAAGTTGTGTGCAATGGTTAGATTTTGTGTGGAGGCTATATATACCCCTCCACCTCCTCTTCATTCCTGGAGAGAGCCATCAGAACAAACCTACACTTCCAACTTGCTATTTCTGAGAAGGAACCACCTACTCATGTGTTGAGGCCAAGATATTCCATTCCTACCATATGAATCTTGATCTCTAGCCTTCCCCAAGTTGCTTTCCACTCAAATCTTCTTTCCACCAAATCCAAATCCTATGAGAGAGAGTTGAGTGTTGGGGAGACTATCATTTGAAGCACAAGAGCAAGGAGTTCATCATCAACACACCATTTGTTACTTCTTGGAGAGTGATGTCTCCTAGATTGGCTAGGTGTCACTTGGGAGCCTCCGACAAGATTGTGGAGTTGAACCAAGGAGTTTGTAAGGGCAAGGAGATCACCTACTTCATGAAGATCTACCGCTAGTGAGGCAAGTCCTTCGTGGGCGACGACCATGGTGGGATAGACAAGGTTGCTTCTTCGTGGACCCTTCATGGGTGGAGCCCTCCGTGGACTCGTGCAACCGTTACCCTTCGTGGGTTGAAGTGTCCATCAACGTGGATGTACGATAGCACCACCTATCAGAACCACGGCTCAAACATCACCGTGTCTCCAATTGCGTTTGAATTCTCCAAACCCTTCCCTTTACATTCTTGCAAGTTGCATGCTTTATTTTCCGCTGCTCATATACTCTTGGCATGCTTGCTTGAATTGTGTTAAGATTTCTTGACTTGTGCTAAGATAGCGAAAATCTTCCAAAGACTAAAATTGGGAAAATGATAAGTTTTTATTTGGTCAAGTAGTCTAATCACCCCCCCTCTAGACATACTTTCGATCCTACAAGTGGTATCAGAGCTTTGGTCTCCATTTGCTTTGATTTCCATAGCTTTTGATAGTCATAGCCTTGGTTTCACAACCTAGGAGAGTATGGCGTCTAGCAAGGGAAATTATCACCGTAGAGGTCCTTACTTTGATGGTACTAATTTTGCTAGTTGGAAGCATAAGATGAAAATGCATATTCTTGGACATAACCCCGCCGTTTGGGCTATTGTGTGTTTTGGCTTGCAAGGTGAATTCTTTGATGGGAGAGAACCGAACGGTGAAGCTAGTGCGGAAGAGTTGAAGATGCTGCAATACAACGCTCAAGCTTGTGATATCCTCTTCAATGGATTGTGCCCCGAAGAATTCAACAAAATCAGCCGTCTTGAGAATGCAAAGGAAATTTGGGACACTTTGATTGATATGCATCAAGGAATCCAAGTTGGATGTGCTCCAAAGTCAACTTGACAAGTTCAAAATGAAGGATGGTGAAGGTGTCGCTGAAATGTACTCTAGGCTTGCTCTTATCACAAATGAGATAGCTGACTTAGGAAGTGAAGAGATGACCGACAAATTCATCATCAAGAAGATCCTAAGAGCTTTGGACGAAAAATATGATACCATGTGCACATTGATCCAAATGATGCCCAATTACAAAGATCTCAAGCCAACAGAAGTCATTGGAAGAATTGTTGCTCATGAGATGTCACTCAAGGATAAGGAGGAACTTCACAACAAGTCAAGTGGTGCTTACAAAGCCTCATGTGAAGCCCCCACCTCATCAAGTGAGAAACAAACCTTCAATGAAGAATTGAGCTTAATGGTGAAGAACATCAACAAATTATACAAGAGTAGAAGCAAAGAGAGAAGCTCCAAGACAAGGTCCTACAATGATAAAAGATCTTCTAGTCGAGAGCAAAATTGCTACAATTGTGGGAGACCCGGACATTATTCCAATGAGTGTACGGCACCCCACAAAAGAAGAAAGAATCACCCAAGAGGAGAAGTAGAAGAGAAGAATCACCACCAAGAGAGAGGAGGAGTAGAGATGATCATTATGAACGAAGAATATCCCGGAAGAGCAAGGATTCGGAAAGGAGGGACAAGTCATCAAGGAGCTACACAAAACGAAGACATCAAGCTCATGTTGGTGAATGGGTGTCCGGCTCCGATCTGACAATCACTCCGAGAGAAGCTATCACTCCGACTCCGAATATACTCAAGATGAAGGTGTTGCCGGTCTAGCACTTGTGTCAACCAACTCCTATGACATATTTGATTCACCAAATGAAGGAATTGGAAGATGCTTCATGGCTAAAGGCCCAAAGGTAACACACCTATAAGTGCATCTAGTGCCCCTTAGTGATTTTGGTGTATTGAAGACTTATAGGTTAAGGGACTGATGCGTTTGTGAGTGTACACAGGTATATAAGTCTATGAGGAGTTTGATATTTACAGAGAAAGTCGACCCCTAAAAATGAAGTTCTTCGTCTGAAGACTTTGGATATCTGAACACTATCTGAAGACTTTGAAAGTGAAGAAATTGGTGTGACCTTGAAGACTTGGTATTCATTCGAGGAACATGAAGCATGGAGACTTTTGTTTTCGTAGTTTCACTTTGTCTTTCTTAAGTCATAGGAAACACCGTACTGTTAAAGGGGGTCGAGGAAATACTAAGGAAAAATTTCCAAGTGATGCTCAACTCAAAATCCTACACCTACCAATCCCTTCGAGTGAAGCCATTGGAAATCTCATACAATTCAGTCATATTCTTCAGTGACAGAGACTAAGTTCTTCTGGTCTCTGAGGAATTTGTTCTGACTGAGGAGTTAGGAATTCACTAGTGTGAATTGCCTACACAGTGAGGAACATGATAGCCCTGAGGATTTTGATAGTCAAAATTCTGACAGTTGTTGTGCTATGCGCCAGCGGTTCCAAAATATCTACCCACCTAACGGTCATATCACACAAGGGCATTTATGTCTTATCATGTCGGGCTGCTCCCTAGGCTATAAATAGCCGCCCCCTTCAACCACTAGCTGGTTGGCTGCTCCGAGAGAAACAGACACTTGTCAATTGAGAGCATCCCATCCTCCGAGGACTTTGAGCGAAAATCATCAAGTGAGGAAAACCCAAACCCAACACACCTACAACCCAAGTGATTGAGCATCATTGAAGAGATTGATCCTGCATGGATCCGATGCTTGTTACCTTTGAAGACCGTGCTTCTTCCAGACGGTTAGGCGTCAAGGTCTAGAGCATCCAAGAGGAATTGTGGATCGCCGAGTGACCGAGTTTGTGAAGGTTCCGAAGTCACATGAAGACTTACCACGAGTGATTGGGCGAGATTTGTGTGACCTTAGATCAAGGAGAATATGGTGAGGACTGTGTGTCCGGGACTGGGTGTCCTCGAGTTTAAATACTCAGCCGCTCCAACCAGATGTACAACTGAGACAGCAGTTGGAACTGGTCTACCAAATCATTGTCTTCACCAAGCCTACTGGTTCTATTTCTTCAACTCTTTCATTTCCTCATGTCTGTTGTTGTGTGGCTGTTCATATCTATTTGAAGACTTTGACTGAAGACTTTCTCAATTTCCTCAGATCAATTTCTTCAGTCTGTCCGTCTTCTTTCTTGTGTTATCATGTGTTTACGCTTTCTGTACTCTGTGCTTGTCTTCATCTCGCCATGATGATTATGCTTGTACTCTATTATGTTTACTTCTGAGTACTTATTCTGCTGCTAGTAGTTCTTCATTTAGGAATTTCCTCACCAGCAAATTCCTCACTGAAGAATTCATAAAATTGCCTATTCACCCCCCCTCTAGTCGATATAACGCACTTTCAATTGGTATCAGAGCAAGGTACTCCCTTGTTCTGTGTGATTTTGGTTTAACCGCCTGGAGTTTTAGTTATGTCGACCGTAGGTATGATCAAGGTCTCTGCTGGGTGTCCTACCTTTGATGGAACGGACTACCCTTACTGGAAGAATAAGATGCGAATGCATCTTGAGGCAATTGACAACGATCTCTGGTATGTTATGGAAAATGGTGTTCCCTCGGTCTCACCTTCTCTGAACGCTACTATGTGAAGAGATTCAAGCAACTCGATTCTCAAGAAAAGAATATCATATGTGGCCATCTGAGCAAAGGACAGTATGGAAGAGTGAGTGCTTTGGAAACTACTAAGCTTATCTGGGATAGGCTGTCCAAAGTGAATGAAGGAGTCCGAACTCAACGTGACTCTCGTGTTGACATTCTTCGCCATCTCTTCAATCGCTTCAAAAGACTCGACAATGAAAATGTTCAGCAAACCTTTGATCGCCTCACTGACATCTCAAATAAGCTTCAAGCGCTTGGCGCCACCGACATCACCGACCATGAGATGGTGAAGAAATTGCTGAGATCGCTAGATTCCTCATTTGACACTCTGGCGCTGGTGATTCAAGAGCATGCTGACTACAAGTCACTTGATCCTGCTGATATTCTCGAGAGGCTAAACACTCATGAGTTCCAGCTTGCTGAGAAGAGAGATCTCTACGGTTCGAGCTATGGCAGATCACGTGCTCTGAAGGCCAAGGCAGTCTCTGAGCCTGAAGATGAAGACTCTGCTAGTAGCCTTGGTGACCCTGAAGAACTGAGCCAGGAACTTGCACTGCTCATGAAGAAATTTCAGAAGTTCTCAAGACGCGGTCGCTTTGGAAAACCCTCAAGGAGCAATGATTCCTCATCCAGTGACTACAAGAAGAGGCTATGCCACAAATGCAAAAAAACCTGGTCACTACATCCAAGATTGTCCTCAGTGGGATAAGGAATCAAAGAAGAAGAAATACAAGGATTACAGTTCTGATGACGCAAAGAAGAAGAAGAAATCTTCAAAGTCTTCATCATCAAAATCCTCGAGGTCTTCATCTCACAAGAAGAGCAGCTCCAAGAAGGCTCGGGCATTCATTGGCAAGGAAATGGACTCTGAGGCTGAATCTGAGGAACATGAGGACGAGGAGGCATCTGAGGAGTCAGAGTCTGGTGTGGCGAGCCTAGCTCTTGCTACTGCATTCGTCAGCAAGTCTATCTTCAACTGTGAAGAAAACGACTCCACCAACAAGGCTGATGAAGGCAACGATGACTACGCTCCCACCTATTGCTTCATGGCAAAGGGTGCCAATGTAACTAAATACGCCTCCTCTGACTCTAGTGAGGATGGATCTGATGAAAATCTCAAGCCCAGCTACTCTAAACTTGCTAAAATTGCTGTGAAACAACAAAATGCTTTTGAAAAGGTTCAAAACATGCTAGACATAAGTGATGATATGTTGGGTGAAGAAATGGATCGCACTAAAACCTTGACTGAAAATCTTCAGAGACTTCAGTCCAAGTTTGACAATCTTCAAGGTCATCATAACACTCTCTTATCTGATCACGAGAAGCTTTCTTATGAATTTCTTCAAAGAAAGCAAGATCTTGAAAAACTAAGATTGGATTATGAAGATCTTCAGAAGGAGCGCGATTCATTACTTGCTCAACAAATCAGCGCTACCCAGGAAGAATTTGTTCCTCCATGTCTGAAGTGCATTGAACGTGAAACTGCTAATTCTTCACCTGAATGTTCAAATGCTTCTAATGCTACAAATTCTTCATATGTCTCTGCTGTCACTAATTCCTCATCTAGGGAGAATGCAAGTATCACTGATGATGCAGGGTTGAAGGAATTGTACATGACAGGCATGTACAAAAGCCTCAAAGGGCATCAGACTCTTTGTGATGTGCTCAAAAATCAGATCCTCAACAGAAACCCTAGGAAAGAGGGCATTGCCTTTTAGAGGAAACTCAATGCTGATGGAACATATTGGAAGCCTGAGCAGTACCCCAAAACCTCATGGGTTGCTGCAAAGGGACCTCCAGTTGATCCATCCAACTTATCTGGCTTTACATGTGAATCTCCTCATTCTTCTGATGAGTCATTTGACTCTAACTATAAATTGTTCAAAAATCAGAATGGTGAGGTATTTGCTAGATATGTTGGGACTAACTGCAGGAACGGTTCCCCTATGAAGAAAATCTGGGTTCCCAAAAGTTGCCTTGAAAGTCTTCAGGTGAATGCCCTCATGACATCACCTGTGAAGAAAAGGAACTCCAGATCAAATTCCTCATATGAACCAAATTCTTCATACAGATCCAAATCCTCACGTGGATCAAATTCCTCAAAAGGATCAAAGTCCTCATACGATCATCATCGTGCTAACCCTTCTGTTTCGCAGGGTAGAGCTAAGGGCTATGAATATGTGCATTATTCTTCAAATCATTATGTTCATAAGTCCTCGAAGAATTTCTCTGCTTATTCATATGCTTACCCTAACCCCTCTTATGTGAAACGAAGTGGACTGGCGTCCATGCCACCATTATCATATGGTGCTCGCAGAGTGATGAATTCTTTGCCACCCCTCCAGATGTGGGTGGTGAAGAAAAAGAACTAATCTCTTATGCAGGGTCAGGTCTCTAGTCATGCTCAAAAAGACTGAAGAATTTGCTGGAGACCTGAACAGTGCCTGATAGGACGCAGGCTAATCATGATGAAATGAACCTTCATTTCTCACATCCTCATACTGATTGTCTGTTCTAACTACTTGATGAAATTGACCTGATGATACTGATGTCATATTCTTCATTGATGAAGTATATGAGTTTGTAAGCTGCACTAATTCATCTGCAGGATGATCAACCCAAGGCAAATGAGTGGGTCCTCGATAGTGGATGTACAAATCACATGACTGGTGACAAGAATCTATTGATGGATGCTCCCTTATCACCGTCACATCTGAAGCATATCATCTTCGCTGACAAAGGCAAAAGTCAGGTATTGGGTCTAGGTAAGGTTGCGATCTCTAAGGACATACACATGGACAAAGTCATGCTTGTCGAGTCCTTAGGATACAACCTCATATCTGTCTCCATGCTTTGTGATCTTGATATGGTTGTTGTCTTTGGCAAGTATCATTGTGTTGTGATCATGGAAGCTGGCAATTCCAAAGTCTTCGAAGGCTTTAGGAGAGGAGACTTGTACATTGTTGATTTCTCTACAGGACCACAACCTACCGTGTGCTTACTTGCAAAAGCTTCAGAAGGCTGGCTATGGCATCAACGACTTGGTCATGCTGGCATGAGGAATCTGCACACGCTCGTGAAGAAGAAGCATGTCATTGGCATTGAGAATGTCGAATTCCTCAAGGATCATTTATGCGGAGCCTGTGAAGCTGGGAAGATGACAAAGGCCAAGCATCCAGCGAAGACTATCATGACTACCACTCGACCATTTGAATTGCTTCACATGGATCTTTTCGGTCCTAATCATTATTCTGCTATGACAAATGATGCATCTCTATATGGCTTTGTTATTGTTGATGATTATTTTCGTTACACATGGGTACACATTGTTGCTTACAAACATGAAGTGCAGGAAGTCTTCAAACGATTTTCCTCGAGGGCTTTAACCAACTTTGGTGTGAAGATCAAGCACATCAGGAGTGACAATGGAACTGAGTTCAAGAATTCCGGTCTTGATGACTATCTTGATGAACTTGGTATTACTCATGAATTATCTGCTCCTGATACTCCTCAACAGAATGGCGTCGTGGAGCGCAAAAACAGAACCCTCGCTAAAATGGCTCGCACTATGCTTGATGAATACAAGACACCTCGTCAGTTCTGGATTGATGCAATTGATACTGCTTGCCACATCATCAACATAGTATATCTTCACAAATTCTTCAAGAAGACTGCATATGAACTCCTCACTGACAAGAAACCCAATGTAAGTTACTTCAAAGTCTTCGGTGCTAAGTGTTGGATTAGACATCCTCATCACAATTCTAAGTTTGCACTGAAAGCACATGAGGGTTTCATGCTTGGTTACGGAAAGGACTCGCACACCTACAGAGTCTTCAACAACGTTCTTCACAAGGTTGTTGAAACTGTAGATGTGCGGTTCGATGAAACTAATGGCTCGCAAAGAGAGCACCTACCTTCTCTGATAGATGAACCATCACCTGAGGACTCTATCAAGTTCAAAGCCATTGAGGATGTCATTCCTACTGAAGAATCTGCTGAAGAATTCATTCCAGAATGTGATGAACGTCGAGCTGGCGCACCAGAAGAAAATGGTGCTGAGGAAAATGCTCCTAAAGAAAATGCGGATCAAATTCCTCGAAGACTGTAAGTGCATCTAGTGCCCCTTAGTGATTTTGGTGTATTGAAGACTTATAGGTTAAGGGTCTAATGTGTTTATGAGTGTACACAGGTCTATAAGTCTATGAGGAGTTTGATATTTACAGAGAAAGTCGACCCCTGAAAATGAATATCTTCGACTGAAGATTTTGGTATTTCTGAAGACTTTCATGAAGACTTTGAAAGTGAAGAAATTGGTGTGTCCGTGAAGACTTGATATACATGCGAGGAATATGAAGCTTGAATACTTTCGTTTCCATAGTTTTGTTTTTCTCCTTCTTGAGTCATAGGAAACACCGTACTGTTAAAGGGGGTCGAGGAAATACTAAGGAAAAATTTCCATGTGATGCTCAACTCAAAATCCTACACCTACCAATCCCTTCGAGTGAAGCCATTGGAAATCTCATACAGTTCAGTCAATTTCTTTAGAGACAGAGACGAAGTTCTTCTGGTCGCTGAGGAATTTGTTCTGACTGAGGAGTTAGGAATTCGCCAGTGCGGATTGCCTACACAGTGAGGAATATGATAGCCCTGAGGAATTTGAGAGTCAAATTTCCGACCGTTGCTGTGCTACGCGCCATCTCTCCCAAAATATCTTATCCACATAACGGTCATATCATTGAAGGGCATTTATGTCTTATCATGTCGGGCTGCTCCCTAGGCTATAAATAGCCGCCCCCTACAACCACTAGCTGGTTGGCTGCTCCGAGAGAAACTGACACTTGTCATTTGAGAGCAACCCATCCTCCGAGGACTTTGAGCGAAAATCATCGAGTGAGGAAAATCCAAACCCAAACACCCACAAACCCAAAGTGATTGAGCATCACTGAAGAGATTGATCCTGCGTGGATCCGATGCTTGTTACCTTTGAAGACTGTGCTTCTTCCAGACGGTTAGGCATCAGGGTCTAGATCATCCAAGAGGAATTGTGGATCGCCGAGTGACCGAAGTCTGTGAAGGTTTGGAAGTCGCCTAAAGACTTACCACGAGTGATTGGACGAGGTCTGTGTGACCTTAGTTCAATGAGAATACGGTGAGGACTTGGTGTCCTGAGCTGCGTGCTCAGTGACTGGGTGTCCGGGACTGTGTGTCCTCGAGTTTAAATACTCAGCCGCTCCAACCAGATGTACAACTGAGACAGCAGTTGGAACTTGTCTACCAAATCATTGTCTTCACGAATCTTACTGGTTCTATTTCCTCAACTCTTTCATTTCCTCATTACTGTGTTGAGTGTTTGTTCATATCTGTGTTTGAAGACTTTGACTGAAGACTTTCTCAATTTCCTCAGTTCAATTTCTTCAGTCTGTTTGTCTTCATCTTGTGTTATCCTGTGTTTACGCTTTCTGTACTCTGTGTTTGTCTTCATTCCATCATGATGACCATGTGTGTATTCTGTCATGCTTACTTCTGAGTACTTATTCCGCTGCAAGTAGTTCTTCGCTAAGGAATTTCCTCGCCGGCAAATTCCTCAGTGAAGAATTCATAAAAATCGCCTATTCACCCCCCCTCTAGTCGATATAACGCACTTTCAAAGACAACCAGCTCATCCTCGTATTGCAAATGAAGTGCAAATCGAGAAGAACATCAATGACATTGAAGCACCAGGTCCTCTCACACGCTCAAAAGCTTCACATTTCTAACTTTTTTGGGCACTTTGCGTTTGTCTCTATCACAGAGCCCACTAAGGTAGATGAAGCATTTCTGGAGCCTGAGTGGATTCAAGCTATGCAAGAAGAATTACATCAGTTTGAGCTCAACAACGTCTGGGAACTGGTCAAATGTCCAGATCCTCGCAAGCACAACGTTATTGGCACAAAGTGGATCTATCGCAACAAGCAAGATAAAAATGGCCTTGTGGTGAGTAATAAGGCGCGGCTTGTAGCTCAAGGCTACACACAGGTTGAAGGAACTGACTTCGATGAAACTTTTGCACCTGTTGCTAGACTTGAGGCTATTCGCATATTACTTGCTTATGCTAACCATCATGATATTATGTTACAACAAATGGATGTGAAAAGTGCATTTCTCAATGGTAAGATTGAGGAAGAAGTATATGTTGCTCAACCCCCAGGCTTTGAAGATCCAAAGAATCCTGATAAAGTCTTCTAGTTCAACAAGGCCCTGTATGGCCTCAAGCAAGCCCCTCGAGCGTGGTATGATACCTTGAAGGAATTCTTCATGAAGAATGGCTTCAAACCCTGTTCACTCGACCCAACTCTTTTCACTAAGTCTTATGATGGTGAATTGTTTGTGTGCGAAATATATGTTGATGATATCATTTTCGGCTGTACTGACCAACGATATAGTGATGAATTTGCCTATATGATGAGTGAAGAATATCAAATGTCTATGATGGGAGAGTTGAAATTCTTCTTAGGTCTTCAAATTCGTCAATAGCGCAATGGAATATTCATATCTCAGGAGAAATACCTCAAGGACGTATTGAGGAAATTCGGCATGCAAGATTGCAAAGGGGTCAAAATTCCAATGCCCACAAATGGCCATCTATGCACTGATGAAAATGGTAAAGACTTCGATCAAAAGGTATACCACTCCATGATTGTCTCTTTATTGTACCTATGTGCATCTAGGCCGGATATTATGCTTAGTGTTTGCATGTGTGCCCGATTTCAAGCTACACCAAAGGAATCACACCATAAGGTTGTGAAGCATATTCTTCGATACTTAGCTCACACACCAACACTTGGATTATGGTATCCCAAGGGCTCCACTTTTGATCTCATTGGATATTCAGACTCTGACTATGCTGGCAATCGCATGGACCGCAAGTCAACATCCGGTACATGTCATTTCCTCGGACGATCTTTGGTCTGTTGGTCCTCGAAGAAACAGAACTGCGTATCTCTCTCCACTACAGAAGCTGAGTACATTGCTGCTGGATCATGTTGTGCTCAACTACTATGGATGAAGCAAACACTCAAGGACTATGGCGTCAACGTGAAGAATGTGCCTCTCTACTATGACAATGAGAGTGCCATCAAGATTGCTCATAACCCAATTCAGCACTCGAAGACCAAGCACATCCAGATTCGTCATCATTTTCTTTGTGATCATGTGTTGAAGGGCGACATCTCCAACGACCATGTCAGCACTGAAGATCAATTGGCCGATATCTTCACAAAGCCCTTGGATGAGAAGAGATTTAGGAAGTTACGGTGTGAGCTAAATATCCTAGAATCTTCGAATGTTCTATGAAATGGACACACATCCTAACACTTATGCTGACTTGATGACTTCGATGTGCAACACATGAAGTAACGTTTTTCTTCAACCAATGAAGACTAACCCTCTAAGTGTGAAGAAATTAATGAAGAAATTGATTCTCAGAGCCCTACGACAATTGTACGCGGTGTCTGAAATCAGCTTTCTTATACGGTGGGCTACGCCACCAACCAAAGTTGAAAATCTTCTATTTGAGTTTATCTTCATTTTTGAAATTCCTCAATCTTTCAAATTCTTAAACTTTGCATTGTCTTCACTCTTTCAGGTGTTGTTCTTCATTCAAATATATATTTAGATGAGTTTTAAGTCCTCTACAGCATTCACTTATTGTTATTTCTTCAGGTTGATTTCTTCTGCTAAGTGAATGTGATCGGACACTTCCCCCTCTATGCTAAACTCAACCCAGTCTAGTCACTAATTCCTCATATGCGTTGTATTTGAAACTCGTTCAAATTCTTCACTGTGTCCTTGACAACTAAAGAAATTGCGAACGGAACTTTTAACTTATCCAAATTTTCGGCTTTGCCGCTCAAACCATTTCGCATCCCACGCTATACTTATCTATTCACCCACGATCCTACAAGATCGCCACCTCACACTACGTGGGTGACACATGTCATGCGAATGAGAAGGGTCAGGGGCACGTTCGTCCTAAATCTTCGGGCGAACAGTTTTTCACTGCGACTATAAATACCCCCTCACCCCTTCCTCACTTCCTTTACTCCGCTCGACCTCTCTCTCCCGCTCGAGCTTCTCAAACCCTAGCGCCGCCGCTACTCCATCATCGCCGGTGAGGAAGAGCTTCACTGCCTCGACCTCGTCGCCGTCGTATTCGCGCCGGCCACGGAAATATTCACTCCGCCGCCGCCATAGCTATCTTCCTCCGCCGAGTTTGGGCGTGGAAGATCTGACCTGACGAACTTCACATCTGTTCTTCCCAGTTCATCGTGTTCTTCACTTTGGGTAATTAAAAGCTACTTTTAACTGCTCGCTTTGATTCTCAAGTTTTCCTGAAAATCTTCAAAGGTGTTTATTCTTCAATTCTTCACACACATAAACACCTCACGTGTCATCTGTTCTTGATTCGTTTCTCTAAGCTATGATTTTCTTCAAGATTCCTCAATTGTGTGAATTTTCAATCTATACAACTCTGGAACCTAAGACAAAGAACGCTTAGTGAAATTCCTCAAGACTCATCTGGTCAAATTCCTCAAACTTGTTCTTTTTGAAAAACCCTCTGAGAATGCATATGACCTCTCCAAATTACTCGCAACTACACTCTGTTCACAGGTACAAATGTCTGCTACTGAGTCACTAGGTTCTTATCAACTTAACTCATTTGCAGCGTTCCTCGAAGAATATTTGCATACTTCTTCAGAGAATTCGATTGTTCAAATTCCTCAACTGAAGAAAATGGCAGATGGTAAGAAGCCACAAAAGGGAGGAAAGAAGCCTGAGGTCATGACTGCTTTTGAGATACCTAAGGACATTTACGCAGGCTATTGCACACCTGATGAGGCCAAGTTTGGTAAGGAGAACAAAAATCAGCGCAAGGTGCGCATACAGAGGATTGAAAGGAGATGGGCACGGGAATGGAGGGAGTACAAGTATGTAACTCCCAAGTACATGAAGAAATTCGCACTCAACCCTCCATGCCCAAGACCTCCATTGGCACCAAGCCAGTTGGCGGATCCCACTAGCCTCAAGCGCGGTGAGGATTGTCCTGATGAATGGGCAAAGCGCCAAGCCAAACTGGCCAAGCAAGCAAAGGAAGCAGTGAGAAAATTCAACGCTGACTCTACTGCTGCTTCTTCCTCTGCTGAGGCCTCTGCCAGTCAGCCCAAGAAGGCTATGCACAAGAAGCCTGCACACAAGTCCAGTGCTTCACCTTCAATGCCCTCACGGCCAAGCTCCTTTGCTATGCCATCAAGGCCAGATTCCTCAAGGCCCTCATGGCAAATTCCTCAGACTGCTCCTTCCAAGTCCTCAGTTCCTCCGTCAAAGTCTTCAGCTGCTCCGACAAAATCCTCGGTACCTGTGCATCTCGCCACGTGCCAAAGGACTCAAGGCTTCTCTATTGCCTCAGGAGCATCTGCAAGCTCCTTAGTTGCTCGAAATTCCTCAGTTGGTCCCTCTCTGCTGAAGAAAAGGCCACTGCTGGACGAGGCACTCACCCAAGTCCTCACAAGAAGCAGGTCGCCTTCCATGTACCTTCTGATGATGATGAGGACGATGATGAAGAAATTGCCGAAATCATCAGAAACAGGCAAGCCAGGGCCGCTAGAGCCAAAGGCAGCAATGTGCCACTAATGTTGGATCCCAAGCTGATCCTCGATTACATTGACTTATGGCACAAGGACCCTAACACGCCTTTGTCGGAGATGAACCTCACTCTTGGTCAAAGCCATGTCCTCACTGCCTTCATTGAAGAAGAGAAATGGAAATTTGAACAAGGCAGAAGTTTGAAGAAAGCACAGTACAAGAAACAACGCTACCTTAAGGACAATGTCCTCACTCTCACCCCAGATCAGCTCATTGCTCTGCAAGCTGAAATCAAGCAATTGCGTGATGAATTTGATCGTTATTATGCTAACTGGAAGGGCGCCAAGGTGTGTTTCATCAATCTGACGAAGAAATTCACTTCAAGTGCTGCTCCACCTGTGCACATTGAAGTTACTCAGGCTAAGGCATCTGCTCAGCCTACTGAAGAAAATGCCAGCACCGCTGATGACAATTAGGCTGCTAAAGAAAATGAGAGCGCCAGGGCTGATGACTCCATTCCAGCCGCTGAAGATATTGCCAGGGCATCCACTAGTGGTGCGCCTGAAGAAAGTGAACAAGCCAGGGCAACTGCAATAGTTGCGCCTGAGGAAAATGAACCAATGTCCTCTGCACCTCCTGCGCCTACACCAACTCCAATTCTTCCATCTGCATCAGATGCGAAGAAGACCAAGGTTGTAGAACGTGCAGCTGTGAAGAAAAGGAAGGCATCAACTTCTTCAAATTCTTCAGCTCTGAAGAAGATGAAGACTCTGATCAGTTCGATTGATAATCCAATTGATGTCGTTCCAGTTTCATCAATGCCATCAAAGGACCTTGTTCCTTTTGGTGAAGACTATGTGATTCCTGATGAATCCGATGAAGAAACTCCTTCTGCTGCTTCTTCAGAGCAGTTGGACGAAGAAATTGAAGTGGATAAGATCCCTTCAACTCCATTCATTTCCTCACCTTTGCCTCAGTTTACTGTTGAAGAGGCAGGTGTTAAAGAAATTGAAGAGGAGGATGTGGACATTGGCTGTACCACTCCGGTCCTCAATGATGAATTTTGGGACAGTCAACATCCCAACTCCCCAATGTTCACTCCCCTCCAAGCTATTCCTCAGTCCCCTGCTACCACTGAAGTACAAATGGGATCTGAAGAACCTCATGCAACCCCAAGTGTTCATGAAGAAATTCCAGCCACTAGTGCTGAAGAAATTGTCAATGAAGACTTGACGACCCAGGCTGAAGCTGAAGAAGAGCCTGAAATTCCTCAGCCTGAGGAACCTGAGATTGCGATTCCTGAAGTGGTGCTGCAATTGACTGACACTCCTCAGCCCAAGCCAAAGGATCCTTTCTCTAAGAAGCAAACATTCAAGGCTGATGATTTCTTCGGCGAGCACGTGTTCTTCACTGACTTCAACCCCTATGACAGTGCTCGTCTTAGAAGTAAGCGTTTCTGGACTGACAGCGAGGCAAACTTCTATTCCTTAGTGCTCTTCAACAAGGACAAAGTCTTCGATCATGAGCATATTCCTCATGTGGACATTGAATCCATGTCGTGCTTCTCTCAAGTCCTCAGCATGATTCATGATGCTGGCTTGCTCAATTTCTACTCAGACATTATTCATTGGAATGAAGAACTTATTCTTCAGTTCTACGCAACCTTGCATATCACAGGCGATGCTGCAGACGTCAACTCATGGGTGTTGGACTGGATGACTGAAAACACTCATTACAAGGCACCAACCACTAAATTGCTCCGTGCCCTACCAATCAGTCCTCCACTTGACGGTGCTCATTGTCTGTATGATGAGCCTGAACTCACTGATCACTATATGCAAGTTCTCATGAAGCCGCTGAAGCCAGGACAAGCTCCAAGGACCAAATTCCTCGTGAAGGAATTGCTCTATGTGCCAAGGACAATCTACCGCATTCTGACGAAGACCATGAGTCCCATCAAAGGCCATGACTCATACGATGAAGAAATTATCGGAATGATGAAGAATATGCTTTTCAACATCATGCATGGCATTCCCATCAATTATCATGATTTCTTCATGAGGACTCTGGCGAATGTTGCACTTTCTCCATTTGAGTTGAAGCCTTACGCGTCGTGGATCATGAGATTCCTCAGAACAAGGTCTTCACTCAACTACAAGGCTGATTTTCAGAATCACCTCAGCTACTTGCCCCCTATTGAAGTCCTCAAATAGACAATTTCCTCATCTGATGAGAAGGGCAAGTCACCATCCGTGATCGATGAAGGCATTCGTCCATTGGATGGTTAGTTCCGCAAAGCTGCATCTTACTCCACCAATGATGACTCTGCCACTCATGATACTGGTGCCAATGCTACCAAGACAAGGCCTCATGCTATTGCTCCTTGTGTGCTGACTGATCATGAATTGCTGATAAGTCTTCACCAAAAGGTGGATCGCACCCACAAGTGGGTTAAGCGTCAGTTTGGTTCTATTCTTCACAACATGACTTCCACACATAATGCAGTGAAGAAAAACCACTACTACCTCCATGAAGTGTTTGATCGCACCTGGGCTATTCTGTCACATCTATATGGTGAAGAAGATCTGAAGCAAATGGGCTTCAAAGAAGACTTTGACTGGTCGGCTCCTCCACCGAAGAAATTCAAGAGGGTCAAGGTTCCTTCCGTGGTGTCCAGCTCATATTCTTCATCACGCGCCACGGACGAGTATGAAGACTTGGACGACACTGTAGCAGGCCCTACATCAACTCAAGACCCTGACAATGCTGGAGCTCCTCCAACTTCATGAAATTCTTCAGGGGCGTTAGTCCTCAGTTTCAACCCTTTTGGTCATTCAATGACAAAGGGGGAGAAATTTGAGTTAGTCTTCAAGCGGGTCTATCTTATATGGGCATTTTTTTGCTAAGTTACAACTCTCGTTCTTCTGATGACTTTGCTGGACCGAGTTGTAATCTTAAACTCTATTGTGACCTGATACTTTTGTTCTGTTCTTCTGCATGCTTATTCCTCATTAATGTTAATGCACGCATGCTGAATTACATCAGTCACCATATTTCATCATGCATTTCAAATTCTTCATATTATATATCAAATGCGTGTATCAGTTGCAAGATATAGGGGGAGATCTCCATGATTATTCTCTTCAAGTGTGCATTGCTTCAAAAGCAAATTCCTCACTATGCACATCTTCAAGGGGAGTTCTTCTATATCTTGCAATCAAATTCCTCAATATCAGTATTTACACTTCACATGGTTATCCCCGTTGAAAACTTAACCTATATTGTCATCAATCACCAAAAAGGGGGAGATTGTAAGTGCATCTAGTGCCCCTTAGTGATTTTGGTGTATTGAAGACTTATAGGTTAAGGGACTGATGCGTTTGTGAGTGTACACAGGTATATAAGTCTATGAGGAGTTTGATATTTACAGAGAAAGTCGACCCCTAAAAATGAAGTTCTTCGTCTTAAGACTTTGGATATCTGAAGACTATCTGAAGACTTTGAAAGTGAAGAAATTGGTGTGACCTTCAAGACTTGCTATTCATTCGAGGAACATGAAGCGTGAAGACTTTTCTTTTCGTAGTTTCATTTTCTCTCTCTTGAGTCATAGGAAACACCGTACTGTTAAAGGGGGTCGAGGAAATACTAAGGAAAAATTTCCAAGTGATGCTCAACTCAAAATCTTACACCTACCAATCCCTTCGAGTGAAGCCATTGGAAATCTCATACAATTCAGTCATATTCTTCAGTGACAGAGACTAAGTTCTTCTGGTCTCTGAGGAATTTGTTCTGACCGAGGAGTTAGGAATTCACCAGTGTGAATTTCCTACACAGTGAGGAACATGATAGCCCTAAGGATTTTGATAGTCAAAATTCCGACCGTTGCTGTGCTATGCGCCAGCGGTTCCAAAATATCTACCCACCTAACGGTCATATCAGACAAGGGCATTTATGTCTTATCATGTCGGGCTGCTCCCTAGGCTATAAATAGCCTCCCCCTTCAACCACTAGCTGGTTGGCTACTCCGAGAGAAACTGACACTTGTCAATTGAGAGCATCCCGTCCTCCGAGGACTTTGAGCCAAAATCATCAAGTGAGGAAAACCCAAACCCAACACACCTACAACCCAAGTGATTGAGCATCACTGAAGAGATTGATCCTGTGTGGATCCGACGCTTGTTACCTTGTGCTTCTTCCAGACGGTTAGGCGTCAAGGTCTAGAGCATCCAAGAGGAATTGTGGATCGCCGAGTGACCGAGTTTGTGAAGGTTCGGAAGTCACATGAAGACTCACCACGAGTGATTGGGTGAGGTCTGTGTGACCTTAGCTCAAGGAGAATATGGTGAGGACTGTGTGTCCGGGACTGGGTGTCCTCGAGTTTAAATACACAGCCGCTCCAACCAGATGTACAACTGAGACAACAGTTGGAACTGGTCTACCAAATCATTGTCTTCACCAAGCCTACTGGTTCTATTTCTTCAACTCTTTCATTTCCTCATGTCTGTTGTTGTGTGGCTGTTCATATCTATTTGAAGACTTTGACTGAAGACTTTCTCAATTTCCTCAGATCAATTTCTTCAGTCTGTCCGTCTTCTTTCTTGTGTTATCCTGTGTTTACGCTTTCTGTACTCTGTGCTTGTCTTCATCTCGCCATGATGACTATGCTTGTACTCTGTTATGTTTACTACTGAGTACTTATTCCGCTGCTAGAAGTTCTTCATTTAGGAATTTCCTCACTAGCAAATTCCTGAGTGAAGAATTCATAAAAATCGCCTATTCACCCCCCTCTAGTTGATATAATGCACTTTCAACACCCCGAGTATGTTGTTTTCAATAGTGATGAAGATGACTTGCTAGGTGATGATGATTTACTGTTGACAACTCTAGTGATGAATACTACGATGAAACATCAATTAATCATGCTAATCTAGATAAAACAAATGACAATGATAAGGAGAAGATTGAGCTTCTAACTAAAGAACTAAACACTCTTAAGTTAGCTCATGAAACTGTTGGGGAACGTTGCAGAAAATTAAAAAATTTCCTATGGTTTCACCAAGATCCATCTATGAGTTCATCTAAGCAACGAGTCATGGGAGAGAGATTGCATCTACATACCACTTGTAGATCGCGTGCGGAAGCGTTCAAGGGAACGGTGATGATGGAGTCGTACTCGCCGTGATTCAAATCACCGATGACCAAATGCTAAACGGACAGCACCTCTGCGTCCAACACACGTACGGTATGGACGACGTCTCCTCCTTCTTGATCCAACAAGGGGGAAGGAGAGGTTGAGGAAGAAGGCTCCAGCAGCAGCACGACAGCGTGATGATGGTGGAGAGGCAGTACTTCGACAGGGCTTCGCCAAGCGCTCAACGGAGGAGGAGAGGTGTTGGGGAGGGGAGGGGCTGCGCCTTGGATCAGGTGTTTAGCCCTCCCCTCGCCCCTTTGTTTATTGGGGAAGGGGGAAGGGGGCCGGCCCCCTCTAGATGAGATCTAGAGGGGGGGCGGCGGCCAAGGAGGGGGCTTGCCCCCCAAGCAAAGGGGGTGCGCCCCCTTTAGGGTCCCCCCCCCAACCCTAGGCGAATGGGCCCAAGGGAGGGCACACCCAGCCCTCCAGGGGCTGGTTCCCTGCCCCATGCGGCCCATGTGGCCCACCAAGAGGGGTGGCCCCTCCCGGTGGACCCCCGGAACCCCTCCGGTGGCCCCGGTAGAATACCGATATGCCCCCGAAACTTTCCGGTGTCCGCATGACAACTTCCCATATATAAATCTTTACCTCCGGACCCTTACGGAACTCCTCGTGACGTCGGGGATCTCATCCGGGACTCCGAACAACATTCGGTAATCACATACAAGTCTTCCTTATAACCCTAGCGTCACCGAACCTTAAGTGTGTAGACCCTACGGGTTCGGGAGACACGCAGACATGACCGAGACAGCTCTCCGGTCAATAACCAACAGCGGGATCTGGATACCCATGTTGGCTCCCACATGCTCCTCGATGATGTCATCGGATGAACCACGATGTCGAGGATTCAAGCAACCCCGTATACTATTCCCTTTGTCAATCGGTACGTTACATGCCTGAGACTCGATCGTCGGTATCCCAATACCTCGTTCAGTCTCGTTACCAGCAAGTCACTTTACTCGTACCGTAATGCATGATCCCGTGACCAAACACTTGGTCACTTTGAGCTCATTATGATGATGCATTACCGAGTGGGCCCAGAGATACCTCTCCGTCATACAGAGTGACAAATCCCAGTCTTGATCCGTGTCAACCCAACAGACACTTTCGGAGATACCTGTAGTGTACCTTTATAGTCACTCAGTTACGTTGTGATGTTTGGTACACCCAAAGCACTCCTACAGTATCTGGGAGTTACACGATCTCATGGTCTAAGGAAGAGATACTTGACATTGGAAAAAGCTCTAGCAAAACGAACTACACGATCTTGTGCTCTGCTTAGGATTGGGTCTTGTCCATCACATCATTCTCCTAATGATGTGATCCCGTTATCAACGACATCTAATGTCCATAGTCAGGAAACCATGACTATCTGTTGACCAACGAGCTAGTCAACTAGAGGCTTACTAGGGACGTATTGTGGTCTATGTATTCACACGTGTATTATGATTTCCGGATAATACAATTATAGCATGAATAAAAGACAATTATCATGAACAAGGAAATATAATAATAATGCTTTTATTATTGCCTCTAGGGCATATTTCCAACTGTCTCCCACTTGCACTAGAGTTAATAATCTAGTTACATTGTGATGAATCGAATACCCATAGAGTTCTGGTGTTGATCATGTTTTGCTCGCGAGAGAGGTTTAATCAACGGATCTGCGACATTCAGATCCGTATGTACTTTGCAAATATCTATGTCTCCATCTTGAACATTTTCACGGATGGAGTTGAAGCGATGCTTGATGTGCCTGGTCTTCTTGTGAAACCTAGGCTCCTTGGCAAGGGCAATAGCTCCAGTGTTGTCACAGAAGAGTTTGATCGGCCCCGACACATTGGGTATGACTCCTAGGTCGGTGATGAACTCCTTCACCCAAATTGCTTCATGCGCTGCCTCTGAGGCTGCCATGTATTCCGCTTCACATGTAGATCCCGCCACTATGCTCTGCTTGCAGCTGCACCAGCTTACTGCTCCACCATTCAACATATACACGTATCCGGTTTGTGACTTAGAGTCATCCAGATCTGTGTCGAACCTAGCGTCGACGTAACCCTTTACGACGAGCTCTTCGTCACCTCCATAAACGAGAAACATGTCCTTTGTACTTTTCAGGTACTTCAGGATATTCTTGACCGCTGTCCAGTGTTCCTTGTTGGGATTACTTTGGTACCTTCCTACCAAACTTATGGCAAGGTTTACATCAGGCCTAGTACACAGCGTGGCATACATAATAGATCCTATGGCTGAGGCATAGGGGATGACACTCATCTCTTCTTTATCTTTTGCCGTGGTCGGGCATTGAGCCGAGCTCAATCTCACACCTTGCAGTACAGGCAAGAACCCTTTCTTGGACTGATCCATTTTGAACTTCTTCAAAATCTTATCAAGGTATGTGCTTTGTGAAAGACCTATGAGGCGTCTCGATCTATCCCTATAGATCTTGATGCCTAATATGTAAGTAGCTTCTCCAAGGTCCTTCATTGAAAAACACTTATTCAAGTAGGCCTTAATGCAGTCCAAGAATTCTATATCATTTCCCATCAAAAGTATGTCATCTACATATAATATGAGAAATTCTACAGAGCTCCCACTCACTTTCTTGTAAACGCAGGCTTCTCCATAAGTCTGCATAAACCCAAACGCTTTGATCATCTCATCAAAGCGAATGTTCCAACTCCGAGATGCTTGCACCAGCCCATAAATGGATCGCTGGAGCTTGCACACTTTGTTAGCGTTCTTAGGATCGACAAAACCCTCCGGCTGCATCATATACAGTTCTTCCTTAAGATGCCCGTTAAGGAATGCCGTTTTGATGTCCATCTGCCATATCTCATAATCATAGTATGCGGCAATTGCTAACATGATTCGGACGGACTCAAGCTTCACTACGGGAGAGAAAGTCTCATCGTAGTCAATCCCTTGAACTTGCCTATAACCCTTAGCGACAAGTCGAGCTTTATAGATGGTGACATTACCATCCGCGTCCGTCTTCTTCTTAAAGATCCATTTGTTTTCTATCGCTCACCGATCATCGGGCAGGTCAGTCAAAGTCCATACTTTGTTTTCATACATGGATTCTATCTTGGATTTCATGGCTTCTAGCCATTTGTTGGAATCTGGGCCCACCATCGCTTCTTCATAGTTCGAAGGTTCACCGTTGTCTAACAACATGATTTCCAGGATAGGGTTGCCATACCACTCTGGTGTGGAACATGTCCTTGTGGACCTACAAAGTTCAGTAGCAACTTGATTAGAAGTACCTTGATCATCATCATTAATTTCCTCTCCAGTTGGTGTAGGCACCACAGGAACGTTTTCCTGAGATGCACTACTTTCCGGTTCAAGAGGTGGTACTTCATCGAGTTCTACCTTCCTCCCACTTACTCCTTTCGAGAGAAACTCTTTTTCCAGAAAGGATCTGTTCTTGGCAACAAAGATCTTGCCCTCGGATCTTAAGTAGAAGGTATACCCAATGGTTTCCTTAGGGTATCCTATGAAGACGCATTTTTCTGACTAGGGTTCGAGCTTTTCAGGTTGAAGTTTCTTGACATAAGCATCACATCCCCAAACTTTTAGAAACGACAGCTTAGGTTTCTTCCCAAACCATAACTCATATGGTGTCGTCTCAACGGATTTAGACAGTGCCCTATTTAAAGTGAATGTAGCTGTCTCTAGAGCGTATCCCCAAAATGATAGCGGTAAATCGGTAAGAGACATCATAGATTGCACCATATCCAATAGAGTGCGATTACGACGTTCGGACACAATGTTACGCTGAGGTGTTCCAGGCGGCATGAGTTGTGAAAGGATTCCACATTTTCTTAAGTGTGTACCAAATTCATGACTTAAATATTCTCCTCCATGATCCGATCGTAAGAATTTTATCTTTCGGTCACGTTGATTCTCTACTTCATTCTGAAATTCCTTGAACTTTTCAAAGGTCTCAGACTTGTGTTTCATCAAGTAGACATACCCATATCTACTCAAGTCATCAGTGAGAGTGAGAACATAATGATATCCTCCGCGAGCCTCAACGCTCATTGGACCACACACATCAGTATGTATGATTTCCAATAAGTTGGTTGCTCGCTCCATTGTTCCGGAGAATGGGGTCTTGGTCATTTTGCCCATGAGGCATGGTTCGCATGTGTCAAATGATTCATAATCCAGAGACTCCAAAAGTCCATCAGCATGGAGCTTCTTCATGCGCTTGACACCAATGTGACCAAGGTGGCAGTGCCACAAGTATGTGAGACTATTGTTATCAACATTACATCTTTTGGTATTCACACTATGAATATGTGTAACATTACGTTCGAGATTCATTAAGAATAAACCATTGACCATCGGGGCATGACCATAAAACATATCTCTCATATAAATAGAACAACCATTATTCTCGGATTTAAATGAGTAGCCATCTCGCATCAAACGAGATCCAGATACAATGTTCATGCTCAAACTTGGCACTAAATAACAATTATTGAGGTTTAAAACTAATCCCGTAGGTAAATGTAGAGGTAGCGTGCCGACGGCGATCACATCGACCTTGGAACCATTCCCGACGTGCATCGTCACCTCGTCCTTCGCCAGTCTCCGCTTATTCCACAGCTCCTGCTGTGAGTTACAAATGTGAGCAATGGCACCGGTATCAAATACCCAGGAGTTACTACGAGTACTGGTAAGGTACACATCACTTACATGTATATCAAATATACCTTTAGTATTTGGGGCAGTTCCGCTTCCAGTGACCCTTCCCTTTGCAATAAAAGCACTCAGTCTCAGGCTTGGGTCCATTCTTTGACTTCTTCCCGGCAACTGGCTTACCGGGCGCGGCAACATCTTTGCCGTCCTTCTTGAAGTTCTTCTTACCCTTGCTCTTCTTGAACTTAGTGGTCTTATTGACCATCAACACTTGATGTTCTTTCTTGATTTCAACTTCTGCTGACTTCAGCATTGAAAATACTTCAGGAATGGTCTTCACCATCCCCTGCATATTGTAGTTCAACACAAAGCTCTTGTAGCTTGGTGGGAGCGACTGAAGGATTCTGTCAATGACCGCCTCGTCCGGGAGGTTGATCTCCAGCTGGGACAGGCGGTTGTGCAACCCAGACATTTTGAGTATGTGCTCACTGACAGAACTGTTTTCCTCCATCTTACAACTATAGTACTTGTCGGAGACTTCATATCTCTCGACCCGGGCATGACCTTCGAAAACCATTTTCAGCTCCTCGAACATCTCATATGCTCCGTGCTTCTCAAAACGCTTTTGGAGCCCCGGTTCTAAGTGGTAAAGCATGCCGCACTGAACGAGGGAGTAATCATCAGCGCGTGATTGCCAAATGTTCATAACGTCTTGGTTCTCTGGGATGGGTGCTTCACCTAGCGGTGCATCTAGGACATAATCTTTCTTGGCTGCTATGAGGATGATCCTCAGGTTCCGGACCCAGTCCGAATAGTTGTTGTCATCATCTTTCAGCTTGGTTTTCTCTAGGAACGCGTTCAAGTTCATGTTGACATGAGTGTTGGCCATTTGATCTACAAGACATATTTTGCAAAAGTTTTAGACTAAGTTCATGATAATTAAGTTCATCTAATCAAATTATTTAATGAACTCCCACTCAGATTAGACATCCCTCTAGTCATCTAAGTGTTACACGATCCGAGTCGACTAGGCCGTGTCCGATCATCACGTGAGACGGACTAGTCATCATCGGTGAACATCTCCGTGTTGATCGTATCTTCCATACGACTCATGTTCGACCTTTCGGTCTCTGTGTTCCGAGGCCATGTCTGTACATGCTAGGCTCGTCAAGTTAACCCTAAGTGTTCTGCATGTGTAAATCTGTCTTACACCCGTTGTTGTGAACGTAAGGATCTACCACACCCGATCATCACGTGGTGCTTCGAAACGACGAACTTTAGCAACGGTGCACAGTTAGGGGGAACACTTTCTTGAAATTATTATAAGGGATCATCTTATTTACTACCGTCATTCTAAGTAAACAAGATGCATACAACATAATAAACATCACATGCAATTATATAGTAGTGACATGATATGGCCAATATCATATAGCTCCTTCGATCTCCATCTTCGGGGCTCCATGATCATCTTCGTCACCGGCATGACACCATGATCTCCATCATCATGATCTCCATCATTGTGTCTTCATGAAGTTGTCACGCCAACGACTACTTCTACTTCTATGGCTAACGCATTTAGCAATAAAGTAAAGTAATTTACATGGTGTTCTTCAATGACACGCAGGTCATACAAAATAAAGACAACTCCTATGGCTCCTGCCGGTTGTCATACTCATCGACATGCAAGTCGTGATTCCTATTACAAGAACATGATCTCATACATCACAATATATCATTCATCATTCATCACAACTTCTGGCCATATCACATCACATGACAATTGCTGCAAAAACAAGTTAGACGTCCTCTAATTGTTGTTGCATCTTTTACGTGGCTGCAATTGGGTTCTAGCAAGAACATTTTCTTACCTACGAATAACCACAACGTGATTTTGTCAACTTCTATTTACCCTTCATAAGGACCCTTTTCATCTAATCAGCTCCAACTAAAGTAGGAGAGACAGACACCTGCTAGCCACCTTATGCAACTAGTGCATGTCAGTCGGTGGAACCTGTCTCACGTAAGCGTACGTGTAAGGTCGGTCCGGGCCGCTTCATCCCACAATACCGCTGAAGCAAAAAAACACTAGTAGCAGAAAGCAAGTTGACAAGATCTACGCCCACAACAAAATTGTGTTCTACTCGTGCAATAGAGAACTACGCATAGACCTAGCTCACGATGCCACTGTTGGGGAACGTTGCAGAAAATTAAATTCTTTCCTATGGTTTCACCAAGATCCATCTATGAGTTCATCTAAGAAATGAGTCATGGGAGAGAGATTGCATCTACATACCACTTGTAGATCGCGTGCGGAAGCGTTCAAGGGAACGGTGATGATGGAGTCGTACTCGTCGTGATTCAAATCACCGATGACCAAATGCTGAACGGATAGCACCTCCGTGTTCAACACACGTACGGTACGGACGACGTCTCCTCCTTCTTGATCCAGCAAGGGGGAAGGAGAGGTTGAGGAAGAAGGCTCCAGCAGCAGCACGACGGCGTGATGATGGTGGAGAGGCAGTACTCCGACAGGGCTTCGCCAAGCGCTCAACGGAGGAGGAGAGGTGTTGGGGAGGGGAGGGGCTGTGCCTTGGATCAGGTGTTCAGCCCTCCCCTTGCCCCTCTATTTATAGGGGAAGGGGGAAGGGGGCCGGCCCCCTCTAGATGAGATCTAGAGGGGGGGCGGCGGCCAGGGAGGGGGCTTGCCCCCCAAGCAAAGGGGGTGCGCCCCCTTTAGGGTTCCCCCCCCCCAACCCTAGGCGCATGGGCCCAAGGGGGGGACGCCCAGCCCTCCAAGGGCTGGTTCCCTGCCCCATGCGGCCCATGTGGCCCACCAAGAGGGGTGGCCCCTCCCGGTGGACCCCCGGAACCCCTCCGGTGGCCCCGGTACAATACCGATATGCCCCCGAAACTTTCCGGTGTCCGCATGACAACTTCCCATATATAAATCTTTACCTCTGGACCCTTCCGAAACTCCTCGTGATGTCCGGGATCTCATCCGGGACTCCGAACAACATTCGGTAATCACATACAAGTCTTCCTTATAACCCTAGCGTCACCGAACCTTAAGTGTGTAGACCCTACGGGTTCGGGAGACACGCAGACATGACCGAGACGGCTCTCCGGTCAATAACCAACAGCGGGATCTGGATACCCATGTTGGCTCCCACATGGTCCTCGATGATGTCATCGGATGAACCACGATGTCGAGTATTCAAGCAACCTCGTATACTATTCCCTTTGTCAATCGGTACGTTACATGCCCGAGACTCGATCGTCGGTATCCCAATACCTCGTTCAGTCTCGTTACCGGCAAGTCACTTTACTCGTACCGTAATGCATGATCCCGTGACCAAACACTTGGTCATTTTGAGCTCATTATGATGATGCATTACCGAGTGGGCCCAGAGATACCTCTCCGTCATATGGAGTGACAAATCCCAGTCTCGATCTGTGTAAACCCAACAGACACTTTCGGAGATACCTGCAGTGTACCTTTATAGTCACCCAGTTACGTTGTGACGTTTGGTACACCCAAAGCACTCCTACGGTATTCGGGAGTTACACGATCTCATGGTCTAAGGAAGAGATACTTGACATTGGAAAAGCTCTAGCAAAACAAACTACACGATCTTGTGCTATGCTTAGGATTGGGTCTTGTCCATCACATCATTCTCCTAATGATGTGATCCCATTACCAACGACATCTAATGTCCATAGTCAGGAAACCATGACTATCTGTTGACCAACGAGCTAGTCAACTAGAGGCTTACTAGGGATGTATTGTGGTCTATGTATGCACTCGTGTATTACGATTTCCAAATAATACAATTATAGCATGAATAAAAGACAATTATCATGAACAAGGAAATATAATAATAATGCTTTTATTATTGCCTCTAGGGCATATTTCTAACAGAAACTATCTTAGAAAATCATCGAGAACTTTTGGACTCATGAGAAGTTACGCTTTGAAAAGCTCAATCTTGAGCAAGAGCATGAGTTCTTAAAGGCAATCAATGATGATCTTCATAAGAAAAGTTCTTCTTACATTGCCAAGCGTTTACTCTTATCTACTTACACGCCTCAAGTCAAGTCCATTAACAAAAACAAGAAGGATTCTTCCTCTAGAAGTGACAATAATCATGCTAAATCAAATATTGTTGCTTCTAGTAGTTCTCTTGATTCCACTAATGATTCTCTTAGACAAGTTACACTTGAGCAAGAAAATAGCTTATTGAAGGGAATTATAGAGAAAGGTGTTTACAAGAGCCATGCCGAGAGTAAGCAATTTGAGGAAATTGTACGCAAGCAAGGAAGGCACCGGAAGAACCAAGGTGTTGGTTTTGAATGAAAGTTCAATGCCAATGGAGTTGAGTGGGAAGAAGATCAATACCCCAAGACGAAGTTTGTTCCTCAACAAGAGAAGTATGATCCTACTTCCTTCAAGGGGACACAAGCTCAAGATGATCTTCCACCACAAGACCACAAGCAAAAAGGCAAGGACAAGCTTCAAGAGGAGATTGATGCATTTGAAGAAGCTCCTAAGGCCTTGGTCAAGTGGGTTCCCAAGACTACGACAAGTTCTACTTCATCAAGTATGACTACAACTCCAAGGATTCCCATCAAGATGATGTGGATCCCGAAGAAGAAGAACTAGAGAGTTCTTGAGGGTGACTCTGCCAACATATTTCACTCATATCATTTTGGCAACAACAAGTGCAATCAACTTCCACATCTTGCACTAGTTCAAGGAGTCACAAACCTCTTGTTGGTAAGACAAGGGGAAAGGTAATCTAATGCTTTCATAGACATCATCTTGTGTGTGCATCACTCTATGTCTATGGATATCCTTGTTTGTTCCTTGTGGGACTAGCCCGTGTAGGTATTGAAAGTGCAACTCACTCCAAAGGATTGCTCCAAATGATATACATCAACATCGAGCATCCACATCTTCAACACCTACATGAAGTCATCATCGACAAAACCCCAAGGTTAGTTCATCCCTCTAAGGGGGGATCTCACATCTAGGGGGAGCTTAACTCTAAGAATTGAGTCAAAGCAACTCTAATGGTGTGAACACATAAATGCATTATGTAAAAGTGGTAACCCCACTTGAGCTTAAATGATGAGTATGACCTATGATCAAATGTTCTCATTTGACTCCTAAGTCAATATACTCATATATAGCTGACCTAGTCATCGCCAATTGTTTGATAGATGCTAGAATTGTTTGTGCATGCTTTGTCACATATTTCATTTGCTATTCTATTGTGTGAGCATGTTGGTTGCATATTTTACTCATTCGAGGACATCCACTTGTTGTTTGATTGATTGGTCTCTTTTTCTTCTGCCAAGTGGATGGACAAGAATGCCTAAGAACCTTCTCTAGCTATCTATGTTTTTCTTGTCTCAAACTCTATTCATGCTACATCACAAAATTTGATCAAGTCAGATTTGAACCACTCTGTGTGAGGAGCACTCGGATTCCCCGATTCGTCATAGACTTAAACTTCCAAAACTTCTTTGTGCATTCGGTCTGACCGATTCCTCCATTTTGGTCATACCGAGATCACTAAGTCGATCTAGGTTTTCAATCTCGGTGCAACCGATTTGAACTTTTCGGTCACACCGAGTTGCTGTAACTGTCAACAGTTATGCATCTCGGTGCCACCGAGTTGTTCCACTCGGTCACACCGATAGGGTCGGGCTATATATACCCACGGGCAAAAATTTGGAAACTTTCTCCGAACTCTTTCGCCCACGCATAGCTCGCTCTGCCTCCAGGGTCTCCGGATCGTCCTCCTCGTCGCCAGCCGCCTCCAGTCGCTGGTCTCTGCCACCGTCAACGGAAATCATCCCCGCTGTTGCCACCGTAGCGAGTTCATCGCCGAACTAGGGTATGGACTCGATCACTATGCTATCCCCGTCCGATTCCTAGCACATTGTGTTCGTCATGATTCTTGCCACGATTGAAACTATTCTATCTAGTCAAAACACTCCATAGATTAGAGGTGAATTGAAAATTTAGGGTTAGGTTTCCGCCGAAACCATCTCGGACCCACCGAGATGTAGAACTCGGTTCCACCGATTCGGCTAATGCCATTGCACAAGTGATTCTCGGTCTGACCGAGAGTTGCATATCGGTGTGACCAAGTTCAGGACTTTGTGAAACCCTAGCAGTCTCGGTGCCACCGAACTGTGACTCGGTCTAACCGTGTTCACTAGTTTAGGTTCCAAAAGTTGCTTCTGTATCACCAAGTTTGCAAATCGATTGATCCGAAATGCTTTCTGTGGAAAACTAAAACTAAGTTTTTGAATCATTCTTTTGCAAAAACCTCTGTATTTTGTGATGCTCATCCACTCTATCTCATCTATATCTATTCACAGGGTCTGCAGTCAGTGCTTGCAACATGTCTGATCAAAGTGACAGCCAGAACAGGGAAGAGGAGCAAATTCAGATGAGCGAGGGCACTAGTCCCTCTAGCACCTCTGATGAGGGTAGCAGGAGCACCCCAAGCAACCTGCCCAAAGCTGCCACCAGGGCCAGAAAGAAGAAAACACCAGAATCTGAGGATGAAGACTATGTGGCAGTTGAGGATGAGGCCACTTCCAAGAAGAAAGTGCTCAAAAAGGAGTATGGCACAGCTGCTGCCATTAAGCCTGGTATGAAGACCAAAGTACCTGCTAAGAGAACTCCCATGTCTAAAGCCAGAGCCTCTACTCAAGTACCTTTGGAATCTCAACCCAAAGAGGCTACTGTAGAAGGGAAGAAAAGGAAGGAAAGGGTCAAGAAGACCATGGCCAGAGTTGTTGGAAAGCATTCCATGATGGAAGAGGAAGAGGAAGAAGAGGTTGCTGCACCAGCACCCAAGGCTCAGAAGCTTATGGGTGATGTTGTTAGGTTAGGGGCTGCATCATCAAAGCCCAAAGAAGCACCCAAATCTGCCTCCAAACCAAAGATTGCACCAAAGAGGAATACCAGAAACATATCTGCTGCTGAGAAGAACAAGGCCCCAGTGCCTGAGACTGTTGTTGAAGGAGAAGATGATGAAGAGCATGTCTTGAGAAAGTTGAAGCCAAAGATTCCAGATCATAATGATGCTCATCCTGTGGCTGAGAACATGAAGCTGAGGAAGGATGCAGGACTCAGACAGTGGAGGTTTTCTGATCCTTATGCTATAAGGAGAAGGACTATTCTTGACTACGGGTTCCATACTAAGGAACAACAGGATTTCTATGAGACAGTGTTGTTGGACAAGAAGCCTATAGTTTGTGACATGAGGTGGGTGAACTAGACCTACATGACGGAGAATGAGGAACACTATCCTGGTGTGCAAGACAATTTTAGTGCTTGTGGAGTTGCGGACTTTGTTGGGCAGAAGCTCACAAAGTGGAATGATGAGCTCATAATGCAATTCTACTCCACAACACACTTTTATCCAGATGGCAGGATAGTAGGGATCTCTGAAGGTACAAGGTACCAATCAACTATTGAGGAATGGGTAAATCTGATCAATGCATCTAAGGAGAAGGAAAATGACTTGGATGTCTATGCCAAGAAGAAGATGGATCACAACACTATGGCACATATGTACAAGGAGATCCCAGATGCTGCTGTTGAAACACATAAGTTTGGATCTGTACATTATCTTCTGTCAGGACTGTCAACCATCAACTGGATCCTCAGGCATACTCTCTTGCCCAAGTCAGGTGACCACAACATGATCAGAGGCCATGCAATAAACTTGCTACACTTATTTGATGTGCCACAGAAATTCAAGATCATGAGCCTCATTGTTGAGACTATCAAGAGGACAGCAGCTGACCAAAAGAGAAGTTGTGGGTATGCCCCATAGATCCAGGAGCTGATTAACTCCAAGATGGGAACAGGCACATACTTGTTGGACAAGGATCACATGCCTATCTATCCAGACTTTGAGGACAACCAAGTGGTTATGGATGAAGATGAACCATCTTCTATGCATGCTCAAGCAAAGAAGGAGAAGGCAAGGACAGAGAAGGCTACCAAGATGCCAACAATGGAAGAGGCATCTCAGTACTTTCTGAAGAGCAAACAAGATCAGCTAGGCTACTTGATTGCATCCACTCTAAGGATTGAGAAGGGGCTGGCCACCTTGACTCAAAACCAGGAGAGCCTGGAGAGGATCATGGAGCAGAAGTTCTATGACTTGGATGTGAAGGTAACTGAGATCAAGTCTGTTTTTGAGCAGCTTCAGGATGATATGCAGGAGAGGAAGGGCAAGACAACCACTGATGCATTTGCCAGGGTGCCTAGAGCTCAGAGAACAACTGCAGTGCCAGTGATAGACACCATATCCACTTCATCTGCACCAGCTACAGCTCCTACAGCACCAACTCTAGTACCTACACCTCCAGCTCCAGCCACATCAACTGAAGTCTTCATCCAAGGAGCCATCTCTACACCACCACCTGAAGATCAAGCCTGAGAGTCAATCTAGTGCTATGCATTTTCTATGAACTTTTTGGTAACTTGTTGCCAAAGGGGGAGAAAAATGTATAGATCATAGGCTTCGAGAGAGAGTGTCGTTTTTTGTCCTCTCTTGCTTTGGTGGTTGCACTTTATTTGCTTGTTTGAGATACTCTATGTCTATGTGATACCTGGATGGTCATGTGTTTGATCATATGCAACATTTATGCTTGTTGGATGACATTATCTCGTTTATCTCTATATGATCATTCACTTTGCTTGGTGATGAGTGCATGTATTCAATCATTATCATTTTGAGCGCTCCACCAAGATGTATGTGACATGGAAGAGTTACCCGTGAGCCTAACTCCTTGTGCATTTGCAGTCCAAAGCAAATCTTAAACTATGCACAAATTTAGGGGGAGCTCTTGCTTATCACATACTTCTCAAAGCGACAATGTTTTTCACTCTTATTATCATTTGTCGAAGCTTTGATCTATATGTTGTCATCAATTACCAAAAAGGGGGAGATTGAAAGTGCAACTATCCCAAGGTGGTTTTGGTAATTCCTAACAACATATAGCTCATTGAGCTAACATAATTCCAAGATGAATATTTCAGGAAAAGCTCAATGGATGGCATGGCATGGATGAGAAAAGTGGATCCCTCAAAATGCTCAGGATAAAAGGATTGGCTCAAGCTCAAAAGCTCAAGACTCTACATTTTATATTTTAGTGATCCAAGATCACATTGAGTCTATAGGGAAAGCCAATACTATCAAGGAGGGATGAGGTGTTTCTTAATGAGTTTCTTGCTCTACAGTGCTTAGTGATATGCCCCAAAACCCTCAACTACTTTCTCATATCCACATATGACCTAAACCAAAAATCAAACTCGGCCCGCCCGATTCTTTCTACCCGGCGCCACCGAGTTCAGATGTCATAGCCACTGCCACAAACCCTAGGCAAATCGGTCTCACCGAGATGGGATTGTAATCTCTCTGTTTCCCTTCGTAACGTTTCGGTACCACCGAGATGAGCGATCGGTCCCACCCAGATTGCAATGTAAACTCCCTGTTTCCTTTTCGTAATATTTCCGTCTCACCGAAATGAGCGAATCGGTCCCACCGAGTTTACCTGACCAACTCTCTGGTTAGCTTATTACCAAAATCGATCTCATCGAGTTTGTGTAATCGGTCTCACCAAAATTATGTTATGCCCTAACCCTAACCATATAGGTCCTATCGAGTTGCATGTCAGTCCCACCAAAAATCCTAATGGTCACTAGATTTGCTGAATCGGTCTGACCGAGTTTACCAATTCGGTCCCACCGAGTTTGGCAAGTTGTGTGTAACGGTTAGATTTTGTGTGGAGGCTATATATACCCCTCCACCTCCTCTTCATTCGTGGAGAGAGCCATCAGAACAAACCTACACTTCCAACTTGCTGTTTCTGAGAAGGAACCACCTACTCATGTGTTGAGGCCAAGATATTCCATTCCTACCATATGAATCTTGATCTCTAGCTTTCCCCAAGTTGCTTTCCACTCAAATCTTCTTTCCACCAAATCCAAATCCTGTGAGAGAGAGTTGAGTGTTGGGGAGACTATCATTTGAAGCACAAGAGCAAGGAGTTCATCATCAACACACCATTTGTTACTTCTTGGAGAGTGGTGTCTCCTAGATTGGCTAGGTGTCACTTGGGAGCCTCCGACTAGATTATGGAGTTGAACCAAGGAGTTTGTAAGGGCAAGGAGATTGCCTACTTCGTGAAGATCTACCGCTAGTGAGGCAAGTCCTTCGTGGGCGACGGCCATGGTGGGATAGACAAGGTTGCTTCTTCGTGGACCCTTCGTGGGTGGAGCCCTCCATGGACTCGCGCTACCGTTACCCTTCGTGGGTTGAAGTCTCCATCAACGTGGATGTCTGATAGCACCACCTATCGGAACCACGCCTCAAAAATCACCGTGTCTCCAATTGCGTTTGAATTCTCCAAACCCTTCCCTTTACATTCTTGCAAGTTGCATGCTTTATTTTCTGCTGCTCATATACTCTTTGCATGCTTGCTTGAATTGTGTTAAGATTGCTTGACTTGTGCTAAGATAGCTAAAATCTGCCAAAGACTAAAATTGGGAAAAGGATAAGTTTTTATTTGGTCAAGTAGTCTAATCAGCCCCCCTCTAGACATACTTTTGATCCTACACTCCACCTAACAGCAGGGACCCATCGAACGGGCCACTGTATTTCGCAAAAAAAAAACATTCCCCCCCTGACTGCTGGGACCCACCAGCTACATCTTCGCACGCAAGGAAGTGCCTGACAGTCGGGACCCACCCGGTCGAAGCGTATGTAGCATTGTCATTCTTGTCGCGAATGTGTACGTACATACTAGTCGATGTAGAGGCGCGCACATGTGGTAGTAGAGGCGCGCATGTTGCATGTACACGTACGTACAGCGGCCAGGGTGCAAGACAGTAAATGCGGCCACATACGTCCATACAGGCGGGGTCTCGAACACCGACTCGCGCATACGTACGACCAGGGCTCATGTACATGGCTGTGGCTGGGTCGGAACGGAGAAACTACGTCGTCGTCATGTTCATGCGGAGGCAACAGAATGCGTGGTGTTCATCGGGAGGCAACGGAATGCGTGATGTTCATCGGGAGCCAACCGGCTTGGACGGAACATCCGATGGAAACGAGGCCTGGCGTACCGCGGAATGGAGGAAACGGCCTTGTGTTTGACTGGCCACAGTCAAAACGGGATCCTGTTCATCAGGAGGGGTATGGCGTACCGCAAAATGGAGGAAACGGACCTCCTATGGTGGAAACGGGGTCCTGTTGATCGGGAGGGGTGTGGTGTACCGCAAAACGGAGGAAACAGACTTGTGTTGGAGCGCTACAGTCGAAACGAGGGGTCTTGTTCATCAGGAGGGGTGTGGCGTTCCGCAAAACGGGACTCCATGGGATACTGTTCATCTACACCGTCGACCTCCTCCAGCCTCCACGGGCTCCTGTTCATCCACCGCCGACCTCCTCCAGCCTCCACCTGCGACTGTTCATCCACGGGCTCCTGTTCATCCAGCCTCCACCGCGCGCTCCTCGACCGGCTACTGTTCAACCAGCCCCCTCCACGGGGTCCTGTTCAACTACCCCTCCACGGGCTACTATTCATCCAGCCCTCAACTGGCTACTGTTCAACCATCCCTCCACCAGCTACTGTTCAACCAGCCCTCCACGGGGTCCTGTTCATCCACCGGCTCGATCGATCGGGGTACTGTTCATCCAGCGGCAATGACCTCTACTACCACGGGGTCTTGTTCATCCAACCCCCCACTGGGAACTGTTCATCCAAACCCCCTCAACAACACTCACTGTTCATCCAGGGAAGGAGGCAGCTGTGTTCGATCGGCTTCAGTTAGCAGCATTAGCGAAGGAATCACTCGGGTTCAGTTAACAGCAAGGGATCGATCGATCGCTCGGGTTCAGTAACGCGTAGCCTGCAGTGCAATCGCTCGGGTTCAGTTAGATCCTGCAGTGCAATCGCTTGGGTTCAGTTAGAGCCCAACACCTCACACACACGCGCGTACGTACGAGAGAAATATGCATCGCTCGGCCCCCGACCACCCACCATAACCGGGAACTCCCCGATATTTTCCTTGCCCTCCCTTCTACCACGTTTTTTCTGTCATGGACGGCCCAAAGAATGTCATGCAGCTGCGTCTCCGGCCCGCCTAGGACGAAAAGCCCATTTTTTGTCATGATTTTTCGTCATAAAAGTAGGACCCCACCACATCTATGATGATACCGGGTTTTGTCACAATTATCGTCATAGAAGTGTCATAAGTATGACAGGAAAAAAAATTCGTTCGGCCCAAAATGTTAGAGATGTGTCTTTTTTTGTAGTGTATAATGTGCAAAAATCAAATTTGAGCTACATGCACATGTGACAGTGCACCTAAATGGATTGCAAAAACACATGTGTCTCACTAGCTGCATGTTTACTCCCCGTGCAACAAATTTCAAACATTGAGAATCTTGATTTTTAAATCTAGTACATCGAAAACTTATTTGAAGTTCATGAAACTTATCGTGTTGTCATATGGACACGAATACAAAGTGGCATTGTACTTTTTTGTCAAATTTGAGACCAGTTTTGACGTAATCTTTATCTAATTACAGGCGGGAGATTATTAATAATTGGGAACCAATATCCCAAACGGATTATTTATTCCAACCGTGAGTGTTAGACCAACAATGAATATGTGTCGTGCTTCGGTTGAGCAATAAAGCGGCAGCATTAATCATCCAAATAGAAAAACAATGTACGTGCCGTCGCGCGACCCGTGTGGCGTGCGAGCAGGCGTGAGTTGACGGGACACATGCGAGCAGTCCGCCGCGCAGGAAGACGGGGAGGCGTGCTCGTTGTGTAGTGTCATCGGGAGGCGTGTGAGTAGCTGCGTGAAACTTTGATAAGCATGCTAGCAGTCCGGTGCGCAGGCTCACCGGGAGGCGAGCCATCGATTTGATCGCCGCCCGCCTCTCTCCCACAACTCCCACTACTCCATAGTAAAGGTGCGCCCCAGTGGCCGCACCCCCATCCTCGCCACGCACACACAATCCTTTCTCTTTGCTTGCATCCTCGATGCCGCTCTCAGTCCTCAAAGCCGTCAGTGTATGAGGATGCCGCCAATGCGCCCCATCGAAGGGAGTGGCGATGCAGGGGCTGCTAAAGCACCGGAGCACGGCGTGGAGATGGAGACAAAGGTTGCCGTCACTGCCGGTGAGTTATTGCTGCACCCTGACATCATCGACGGCGTCGAGCTTCTATAGCCGGAGGCGGAGTTCCACACTGACTCCGGCGACGACTCCGACAACCACTCCGACTCCGACTCTGACTCCGACAACCACTCGGCGACGACTTCGACGACGACGGATAGCTGGTTAGTCATCTATACCCATTTATGTGTCAAATAGACCATAGGGTTTCTCAGGTTACTCCTGTCTCCCCCTTTTTGGAATAGAAATCATATGGTTATGTTCTCCCAATCCATGAAATCTGAGTAGGTTTCATTAGATCCGCGTAGCGTATTGATTGTTTGAATGGTACAGGTGATAAGTGATTAGTTGTTTCATCTGTGCAAATGATTTCTGCTAGTAATCCGACTAGGATTAGTGTTCGTGCTAATAATTCCTAGCCAGGGCTTGACAATTGATTTTGAATGACCTACATATGTTTGTGCCATTATTTTCTTCAAGATTGGTCTGTACATAGACGAGTGTGCTTAAAAATCAAACCATAATCTCTGGATATGTATAAATAAATAGCCATAAATTCCTAATCCTACTTCACGGCATGTAATCATTGATTTGATGCCAAATTTGTTTTACTATTTGTATAGGTGTTGTCTGACGATGTGGACAGCGAGGATGAAGATGGCCAGAGGAGGTACAAGAGGCAAATCCTGAGGGAGCTTTATGCGGGAATGCATAACAGGCGTATTAGGGCCTCGAACGGCGGCTATGGATGCCCATTTTGCAACCAGAAGCTTCATGACGCGTATCTAAGTGTTCTGGCGCATGCAAGAGGACGGGACGTTGGCTCCTTCAAGCAAAATTATTCTCGCAGGGTGGCGCACGGCGCGTGCGCCGAGTACCTGGAAAAGCTTCAGGATCGTGACGGCCGCATGTGAGATGAGATGTGGGATGGACCCAACTATGTACGCTTGAGTATGCTTAATGACGGTTGAACTATGTACTTATGGTTGAACTATGCTTATGTACGTGTATGCTTATTATCTATGTCTGAGTATGTTAAATATTTCGCCAATTTTTGGTAAAAATTACAACGGGGGACCAATAAACCAGGACGGAGGTAGTATGTCAATCATACATGGTTCCCAATATTGGAACCATTTGCAATGACTTTATTTTGCCTGCTGCGTCAATCACACATGGTTCGCTCTAGCAAACCATCACCCCCAAAATTCTTTGTGGGACAGAAAACCCTCACCACCAAATTCAAAAAAGAAAAAAGAAAACCCTCACCATCCCCACGTCACAAAAATACTCACCCCGCCCGCCACCCCCTCGGCCCCTCCGGTACGTTCCCCATTCACACATGCACAAGCTACTCCGCGTCTATGCCATGGCACTGCCTATCGCGACCGTAAACACTTTGCTCGACGTCTGCCGCCGCCGCGAGGCTGCCGGCAAAGCCCACCGCATTTCGCCACTTCCGCTTGCCGCCGCCTATCACCGTCGACTTTCTCGACACTGCTCGCGGTTGACCCAACTCCGCTCGGTTGGGGAATCTCCCGTACTCAGAGTTCTTTCTCATGGATGACAAGGTAACTAATTTAACGAGATATTATCTCATATCTTATCCCAATTCATCTACCTCCTTTAATCACCGGTGGAAATCACCATGAATTCATTTTTATTCGAGCTGATTTGAGGGCTTTCTTTCATTCATAGAATGTACAGTGCGCCAACACTTCAGGACTTTGCGACCGCCACCAGAGATTCCATCTCACCGTACCAGATAACTTGAGGACGTGTGCGGTATGTTCAATCTCACCCTAAATCGGTTGGCATGGCCTACTTTCGTGAACATATTCTAAATATTGCTACATTTGGATAAAAGGTGCCACCTGCACCATATATGTCAAATGGGATTTTCCCCTCTTCTTTCTATATTAGGAAAATTAATGATGCATTGTTCTTTCGATTACTCTCATATTTCCATGATATCATGCTTACCCTATCAGTTTAATTATAGATTTTTGTCCTTCGATTTCAACTGTTGTACAGTTCTTTCAATTTGGGCCCATATTTGCATGTTACCATATTTTCTTTAACAATCCTACCATTTTCTGCAGAACATCCCTTGCTATGCAACAGATTATGTAGTGCACAATTTTTCCCTTTACATACATCAAGCCTCCACGGATGTCATACTGCACACAAACCAATGATTTACAATCATTGCTACTGTAAGACTTGATGAACGTGGTGACTCCTATTTTGGCACTGGCTTTTAGAAAGAAATTGCAAAGTTTTATGTACTGAAAACTGGCACTAAAATCGCACTGCACATAAAAGGGCCTGGTCATTAGATATATGCTAACTTCCCTGACAAAATCATTCGTCCAGACTTTGTTCGAAGTAAGTTTTCTTTTCAACTATCTGCATGTTGACTTACCCAGCAATGTCAAATGAATTGTGTAGTATTTAAGCAACCAATTGTTATTCCCTTTTCTTACTATATTCCTACCTAATAACTTCTAGTTACCAATACACTTTTCTATTGCCCTGTTTTAACTAAATATTCCCTGTACTCCCATTTCTATCAGAAAGCGCCGCTAACAAGGAGACTCCAGAGGTGGAGAATGGGGATGCCAACAAGCGGAGGCAGGGCGAGCTAGAACCGCAAGCGACTGCAGCAGTCCTTGACTTCATCAGCAGCCTCCCCGATGATATGTTGAAAGTCATCATCTCCCTCCTCCCAATCAAATATGGGGCACGGACAACCCTCCTTTCCCGGCGGTGGCGCCCCCTATGGAACTCCAGCCCTCTCGACCTCATGGACACCCACGAGCTCTGTCATGGCTATCGTAAAAGCTTGGATGCGTTATCCAAGATCCTCGGCAGTCACCGTGGCCCAACCAAAGGCCTTAGAATGGGCAAGTTCCGTTCCAACGGCAACGACCGAGCCAAGCTTGATGACTGGTTCTGATCCCCCGTCCTAGATCAGCTCGAGGAGCTCACTTTTGATGATGGGCATATGTGGTCGCTGCCAACGTCCGCACTCCACCTCGCACCCATGCTGCGCATCACCAAGTTCAGGAACTGCCATTTCCCGCCCCTTAATGACGCGCCAGCTCTTATTCTACCACGACTGAAGAACCTCGAGCTCGTCGCTGTCTGCCTCTCAAAGGGTGACATGGAGCACCTGCTCTGTGGCTGTACTGCACTCGAGTACCTTCGTCTTGAGGCGATCAATGGGTTGAGTACCTACCACATCACTTCCATGACTCTCTAGACTATTTATGTGTGTTGTTGCTGCGGTAGGAAGACATCACAAGATGTGTACCATGGTATGGTCACTAAGGACACACCTGCACTTGAGAGATTACTTGTAGTTGATCAAGAAGGTCCAACAAGAATCAATGTCATTTCTGCGCCAAAATTGACAATGGTGGGCTACTCGTCTGACAAATACTCCGAACTTGTTATTAGATCCAGACCCGTTCAGGTACAACAGCCGCCTTCTACCTCTCCTTCTACAAATTAACATTATTTCTAATTTTGAAGATGTTTGTTCGTCTATCATTCAAAAATGATTCCAACAAGCTTGACCCCGAAACTGCGCACAGTGAATGTCTTGGCACTAGAATCTATCGGCCCCGACCTGGAGCAAGTTATCAGTTTCCTGAGATGCTTTCCGTGCTGGGAGAAGATATTTATCAAGGTGATGTCCCTTTCTTGTTAAATGTTAACCATAAGGGAGTTCAATTTTGTGACACCTTTTTCCAAGTTTATAATGACAATGTAATACGATTTCTGAAGGTTCTTTTGGAGAATTTCAGTACATACATGTCCCCCCCCCATATTGGTTGCTTGATCCATATGGTTACAATCAATAAGCATTTCTCCTTTGGATTCATCTGTACTAGTTTTCTTAGGGAACTTTTCATCCACTCCAACCTCTTGTGAAGAAGGTTACATTTTTTCTAGAATGTAATCAAATGCCCATGTTGATCATGTCAGATCGAAGATGGCATGTTAGTGCATTTTACAAATCCTGCAAACCAAATAGCTAGGCTTGTAGTAATGTTCAAAACTACATGTAGGCACTAACACGTTTTCTTCTTTTGCAGATAAGATTAGGCCCAGTAGTGGATAATGTGATACAATATAACAATCACGTCGAATGACTAGATCTGGATCTCTCAGAAATTACTTTGAACTCCTACCGGGGGACCTTACAGGAGATTATATTCGCCAGGTTCTTTGTTCTCAGAGCAAAGGTGGCTGAAGGAAATGAGGTTTGCCCTACATTTATTTCGCAAAAATGAATGGTTTCTTGATCAGCGCTGGCGCCTGCGGTAGAATGGAGTAGGTTCCAAAAATGCAGAATTTCATTTTGGAACTTCACATGACAGAGTAATCAGAAGTTATCGTGTCAACCCCATACATGACTTCTCAATGGCTGACCCCTTTGCAAAAATTGTGAGGTTTCGAAACCAGACTTAGAAGCGGTGATATTAGTTTGAACCGCTCTGATATCCATGTTCAGCGGATTGATACGTCTTCGTCGTATCTATTTTTCCAAACACTTTGGCCCTTGTTTTGGACTCTAACTTGCATGATTTGAATGGAACTAACCTGGACTGACGTTGTTTTCAGTAGAACTGCCATGGTGTTATTTTTGTGCAGAAATAGAAGTTCTCGGAATGACCTAAAAATCCATGGAGCAACTTTTTGGAATTAATAAAAATATTGGTGAAAGAATCAACGTCAAGGGGCCCACACCCTGTCCACGAGGGTGGGGGGCACGCCTACCCCCCCCCCCCCGGGTGCGGCCCCTGCCTCCTGGGCCCCCTGGAGCTCCACCGACCTCAACTCCAACTCCATATATTCACGTTCCGGGAGAAAAAAATCAGAGAAAAGGATTCATCGCGTTTTACGATACGGAGCCGCCGCCAAGCCCTAAACTCTCTCGGGAGGGCTGATCTGGAGTCTGTTCGGGGCTCCGGAGAGGGGAATCCGTCGCCGTTGTCATCATCAACCATCCTCCATCACCAATTTCATGATGCTCACCGCCGTGCGTGAGTAATTCCATCATAGGCTTGCTGGACAGTGATGGGTTGGATGAGATTTACCATGTAATTGAGTTAGTTTTGTTAGGTTTTGATCCCTAGTATCCATTATGTTCTGAGATTGATGTTGCTATGACTTTGCTATCCTTAATGCTTGTCACTAGGGCCCGAGTGCCATGATTTCAGATCTGAACCTATTATGTTTTCATGAATATATGTGAGTTCTTGATCCTATCTTGCAAGTCTATAGTCACCTATTATGTGTTATGATCCGACAACCCCGAAGTGACAATAATCGGGACCACTCTCGGTGATGACCGTAGTTTGAGGAGTTCATGTATTCACTAAGTGTTAATGCTTTGGTCCGGTACTCTATTAAAAGGGGGCCTTAATATCCCTTAGTTTCCAATAGGACCCCGCTGCCACGGGAGGGTAGGACAAAAGATGTCATGCAAGTTCTTTTCCATAAGCACGTATGACTATATTCGGAATACATGCCTACATTACATTGATGAACTGGAGCTAGTTCTGTGTCACCCTATGTTATAACTATGACACGAGGAGTCACATCCGACATAATTATCCATCATTGATCCAATGCCTACGAGCTTTTCACATATTGCTCTTTGCTTAGTTACTTTACCGTTGCCACTGTTACAATTACTACAAAACTGCTACTGTTACTTTTGCTAGTGTTACCGTTACTTCCATACTACTTTGCTACTAAATACTTTGCTGCAGATATTAAGTTATCCAGGTGTGGTTGAATTGACAACTCAACTGCTAATACTTGAGAATATTCTTTGGCTCCCCTTGTGTCGAATCAATAAATTTGGGTTGAATACTCTACCCTCGAAAACTGAGGCGACCCCCTATACTTGTGGGTTATCAAGACTATTTTTTGGCGCCGTTGCCAGGGAGCATAGCTCTATTCTTTGAGTCACTTGGGATTTATATCTGCTGATCACTATGAGGAACTTGAAAGACGAAAGAACTAAGATTTTTCCCTCAACTACGAGGGGAGGTAAGGAACTGCCATCTAGCTCTGCACTTGATTCTCCTTCTGTTTTGAGTAAGCTTGCGACACCTAAACCTGCTTCTGCTATTAATTCTGATATGTCGCATGTTATTGATGATGCCACTTCTGCTATGCATGATACTTATGATGAAACTACTTCTATGCTTGATACTACTGTGCCATTAGGTGAATTTCTTGATGAACAACTTGCTAGGGCTAGAGAGAATGAAATTATTGAAACTGATAATATTGATGAAAGTGATGATGAAGATTCTCCCCCTAGATATGAATTGCCTGTTGTGCCTGAGGGTTATGTTATGGATGAAGAAACTGCTAGAGATTTTCTTGCTTGCAATGATAGATCTGATCTTAAGAAATTATTAGCTAAGCTGAAAGAAAAGTCTCTGAATGCTAGAATGAAATATGACCCTGCTTTTGCTACTTCACCTATCTGTGTTACTGATAAGGATTATGATTTCTCTGTCGATCCTGAGATAATTACTTTGGTTGAATCTGATCCTTTCTATGGCTATGAATCTGAAACTGTTGTGGCACATCTTACTAAGTTAAATGATATAGCCACCCTATTCACTAATGATGAGAAAACTCGCTACTATTATATCCTTAAGTTATTTCCATTCTCATTAAAGGGTGATGCTAAAACATGGTTTAATTCTCTTGATCCTGGTTGTGTGCGTAGTCCCCAGGATATGATTTATTACTTCTCTGCTAAATATTTCCCCGCTCATAAGAAACAAGTTGCCTTAAGGGAAATATATAATTTTGTGCAAATTGAAGAAGAGAGTCTCCCACAAGCTTGGGGGAGGCTTCTCCAATTACTTAATGCCTTGCCTGATCATCCTCTCAAGAAAAATGAAATACTTGATATCTTTTACAATGGACTAACCGATGCTTCCTTAAACCACCTGGATAGTTGTGCTGGTTGTGTTTTCAGGGAAAGAATAGTCGATCAAGCTGAATTGCTATTGAATAATATGTTGACTAATGAAAAAAATTGGACACTTCCTGAACCAACTCCTAAGCCAACTCCGAAGAAAAGAGGTGTTCTATTTCTCAGTCCAGAAGATATACAAGAGGCAAAGAAATCTATGAAAGAAAAGGTATTAAAGCTGAAGATGTTAAGAATTTACCTCCTATTGAAGAAATACATGGCCTTAATATACCACCTATTGAAGAAATACATGGTGTTGATAAACCGACACAGGTAGTAAACGTAAATTCTCTCTATAGATATGATAAAGTTGAAATCCCATCTACTAAGTTTGCTAGCCAATGCTTGGATGAGTTTGATGACTATATGGCTAAACAAGAAAACTTCAATGCTTATGTTGGTAGAAAGTTGAAAAGTAATACTTATATGATTGGACACTTGAGTGATTATATGTCTAGAGTTAAGGGTGAACTTAAACTCATTAGTAAACATGCTTCTATGGTTACCACTCAAGTAGAACAAGTGCTTAAAGCTCAAAATGATTTGCTCAATGAATTAAATGATAAGAAAATGATAATGATGTTAGAGTTATGACAAGAGAGGGTAAAATGACTCAAGAACCTTTGTATCCTGAGGGCCACCCTAAGAGGATTGAGCAAGATTCTCAGAGAAATAATGTTGATGCACCTAGTCCTTCTAAAAAGAAGAAGAAAAATGATAGGACTTTGCATGCTTCTAGTGAACCTGTTGTAGACACACCTGAGAATCCCAATGATATTTCTATTTCTGATGCTGAAACACAATCTGGTGATGAACATGAACCTAGTGATAATGTTAATGATGATGTTCATGTTGATGCTCAACCTAGCAATAATAATGATGTAGAGATTGAACCTGTTGTTGATCTTGATAACCCACAATCAAAGAATCAACGTTATGATAAGAGAGACTTTGTTGCTAGGAAGCACGGTAAAGAAAGAGAACCATGGGTTCAGAAACCCATGCCTTTTCCTCCTAAACCATCCAAGAAAAAGGATGATGAGGATTTTGAGCGCTTTGCTGAAATGATTAGACCTATCTTTTTGCGTATGCGTTTGACTGATATGCTTAAAATGAATCCTTATGCTAAGTACATGAAAGATATTGTTACAAATAAAAGAAAGATACCGGAAGCTGAAATTTCCACCATGCTTGCTAATTATACTTTTAAGGGTGGAATACCAAAGAAACTTGGAGATCCAGGAGTACCAACTATACCATGCTCCATTAAAAGAAACTATGTTAAAACTGCTTTATGTGATCTTGGAGCCGGTGTTAGTGTTATGCCTCTCTCTTTATATCGTAGACTTGAATTAAATAAGTTGACACCTACTGAAATATCTTTGCAAATGGCCGATAAATCAACCGCTATACCTGTCGGTATTTGTGAGGATGTGCCTGTTGTGGTTGCAAATGTTACTATCTTAACGGACTTTGTTATTCTTGATATTCCCGAGGACGATAGTATGTCGATTATCCTTGGTAGACCCTTTTTGAATACTGCAGGGGCTATTATTGATTGCAACAAAGGCAATGTCACTTTTCATGTTAATGGTAATGAGCATACAGTACACTTTCCGAGGAAACAACCTCAAGTTCACAGTATCAATTCTATTGGAAAAATTCCATCGATTATTATTGGAGGTTTTGAATTTCCTCTTCCTACTGTCAAGAAGAAATATGATATTCTTATTATTGGGGATGTACATATCCCCGTTGAGGTAACCTAGTGCATTTTAAAATTTCCCCAGTTCCATGTGATTCGGAATGAGTTTGTTAACAAGACTTGATCAACCTTGTTAGCGGATTCCTTTTGATGAGCATGAGATGGATGAAGTTAGAAGGCATAACCTTCTGTACCTTCCTTTTACTTTCTGTTATTTAGATTAAATAAAGCAAAATTAGTATTTTCTGTCTATTTTCTGATTTATCTATGCAATAAAAAAATACCCCAAAAATAAAAGTTCTCCAAATGCCCTGAAAATTAAATATGATTTTTTCTAGAATATTTGAGAATATCTGGAACTGAGAACATAGCAGGGGGAGCAAGCACCTGGCCACGAGGGTCCAGGGTGCGCCCACCCCCCGGGGCGCGCCCCCCTTCCTCGTGGGCCCCTGGTGGGCCCCCTCCACTTATTCTTGCACCCACACACTTCTTCTTCCTCCCAAAAAAATCACCAACCAGCTCAAGAACGAGTTCTAGCTCATCTTGCTGCCATTTTCGATCTCCTTGCTCAAAGCTCCACTCACAAAACTGCTTTGGGGGATTGTTCTTTGGTATGTGACTCCTCCAATGGTCCAATTAGTTTTTGTTCTAGTGCTTTATTCATTACAAATTTTTACTGCCTAGGTGACCCTGTTCTTGAGCTTGCATGTCAAATTTATATGGTCCCAAGTAGTTCTAATGCATGATATAGTCTCTAGGCACTTGTGGGAGTAGTTGATAACAATTTTGTTGAGTTTGGCTCACTTTTACTAAAAATTTCAGAAATTTTTCAGAGGAAGAATTATGTCTAGAAAAATGTACCAAGGCGGTTCTTCAAGGAAGCAATGACCCAGGCTCGCAATACATGAGCCGGACGATGAACCACCGAGGGAAGCTCAAGTACGGCCTTGTGAATGGCTGTCAGTGGAGTTTATGGACCTGGCAGGGACTAAGGATGAATTTGACGCGTATGTGCGTAATGCCGATCTTGAGGACTTCATGTCAGATAAGTGCTCCCAACACTACTACCTTACTGATTCCTTTGTGAGAAGGTTTAAATTCACATCTACGTGCAATTCTCACACTGTTTTATTTGATCTTTATGATAAATCATATACCATGGACCTAGAAGATTTTAGCACTGCTTGTAAACTCCCGCAGTGGGGCAATGTCAGTGAACCTCGTAAATCTGAATATAAAGACTTTCTTGCTAGTATCACTGTGGGTGAATCCAGAGAAATCACACAAGCTACCATAGGGAGCATTCATTTTCCTCCTATACATTATTTTGCTCTCTTCATAGGTAGATGCATTAACGGTAAAGATGAAGCTTGTCACATGTGTGTTCCAGATCTTAGTGTTCTCAAGAGTGCTGTATTAGGTGATAAACAATATAACTTGGGGGCCACTATTGCATGAAGGCTGCATCTTAATGGTACATGTGGAGATTTGTTTGGTGGGATTTATGCAACTCGTGCAGCTAATTATTTTGGTGTACCCATACATGGAAGTGATATGGAGTTGCCTCCTGCTTATCTAGATTATAATGCCATGGTTAGCCATCAGTTTCTAGAGAGGAATGAACAGTTCCTCCAATACCGACTAATCTTTGACAGACGTCGCACTATCCATGTTGCTCTCCCTGCTCCTGGTTTCTTTGACTTTCAGGCAAAAAGGATATATACTATAACCAAGGAGGAGGCAAACGAGTGCGAGAGGAGGACGGAGGCAGCTCGCCTCCAAGCTACAGCTCTTGAGGCAGTAGCTGCTGCATCTCAGTACGACCCCAGCTATAACTTTGATCCATGGGCATAGACCAACTTAGGCCAAAAGCCTAAGCTTGGGGGAGTACGTATTTCTCACCGACATTACAGTCATGTTCACACACTCATTCTAGTTGTCGGTGCTCATACTTTTTCATTGTACTATCCATGCTAGTTTATTTTCTTTTTCTAGCTTTCTTCTCGTGTGTTTGAATAACCTTAAGAAAAACCAAAAAAATTAGTTATAGCTTTTAGCTAGTTTACTTTCCATGTCTGTAGTAGTAGTAGTAATTAAAATAAAACCCAAAAAGATTTCTCATTCTTCTTTTGCTTGTTGGGAGCTTTCCCGTGTAAATAGTTTTATTTCTTTTCTTTTCTTTGGGGGTCGAGAGGAGAAGACCATGATGAAAATGTTGAGTGGCTCTCATATGCATTATTGTTGATTTAATCAAGAGCCCATATTACCTTGTCTTCTCCCTTGAGTTGAATGATTGCAGATTCTAGCTTAGTCCGATGCACGTGCACTATTATTATTATCCACACCGTTCGGTCGTGCAAGTGAAAGGCAATAATGACGATATATGATGGACTGATTGAGATGAGAGAAGCTGGTATGAACTCGACCTATCTTGTTTTTGTAAATATGATTAGTTCATCGTTCCTGATTCAGCCTATTATGAATAAACATGTTTGCAATGACAATTAGAGATTATAGTTGCTTATGCCATGCTTAATTAGCTAGGAGTTTATAATGGTTTACCTTGTGTGCCAACATGCTATTAAAATGGTTGTGATGTGGTATGATAGGGTGGTATCCTCCTTTGAATGATTCGAGTGACTTGACTTGGCACATGTTCACGCATGTAGTTGAAACAAAATCAACATAGCCTTCACGATGTTTATGTTCATGGTGGATTATATCCTACTCATGCTTGCACTCAGTGTTGATTAATTTTAATGCATGTTCATGACTGTTGTCTCTCTCTAGTTGGTCGCTTCCCAGTCTCTTTCTAGCCTTCACTTGTACTAAAGTGGAATACTGCTTGTGCATCCAAAATCCATAAACCCCAAAGTTATTCCATATGAGTCCACCATACCTTCCTATCTGCGGTATCTACCTGCCGTTCCAAGTAAATTTGTATGTGCCAAACTCTAAACCCTCAAATGAAATTCTGTTTTGTATGCTCGAACAGCTCATGTATCAACTAGGGTTGTTTGTATCTTCCATGTTAGGTGGGTTATTCTCAATAGGAGTGGACTCCGCTCCTCACTCACAAGAAAATGGCTGGTAACCGGGATGCCCAGTCCCATGCTCAAATCAAATCAAAATAATTGCAAACAAAACTCCCCCAGGATTGATGTTAGTTGGAGGCACCCGTTGTTTCGGGCAAGCCATGGATTGATGCTTGTTGGTGGAGGGGGAGTATAAACTTTACCATTCTGTTTGGGAACCGCCTATAATGTGTGTAGCATGGAAGATATCGAGATCTCTCGGTTTTTATGTTGACAATGAAAGTATACCGCTCAAAATATTATTTATCTCTATTTCAAAATCGAGCTCTGGCACCTCTACAAATCCATGCTTCCCTCTGCGAAGGGCCTATCTATTTACTTTTATGTTGAGTCATCACCCTCTTACTAAAAACCACCAGTTGGAGAGCACCATTGTCATTTGCATGCATTGCAATTAATTTATATTGAGTATGACTATGACCGGATCTCTTTTTACCATGAATTACAATGTTTAGTCAGTCCTTGATCTTCAGAGGTGCTCTGCATTTATGTTTTGCGGTCTCAGAAAGAGCTAGCGAGATACCATCTTGTTATATCATATTATGATTGTTTTGAGAAAGTGTTGTCATCCAAGATTTATTATTATTGCTCGCTAGTTGATTATGCCATTGATATGAGTAAACATGAGACCTAAGTGTTATTGTGAATATGGTTAGTTCATAATCTTTGCTGAAAACTTGAATGTTGGCTTTACATATTTGCAACAACAAGAGCAAACCAAGTTTGTAAAAGTTTTTCTTTATCACTTTCAGTTTGTCAACTGAATTTCTTGAGGACAAGCAAAGGTTTAAGCTTGGGGGAGTTGATACGTCTCCGTCGTATCTACTTTTCCAAACACTTTTGCCCTTGTTTTGGACTCTAACTTGCATGATTTGAATGGAACTAACCCGGACTGGCGCTGTTTTCAGCTAAACTGCCATGGTGTTATTTTTGTGCAGAAATAAAAGTTCTCGGAATGACCTAAAAATCCACGGAGCAACTTTTTGGAATTAATAAAACATATTGGCGAAAGAATCAACGTCAGGGGGCCCACACCCTGTCCACGAGGGTGGGGGCGCGCCTACCCCCCCCCCCCCCCCCCCCGTGCGTGCCCCTGCCTCGTGGGCCCCCCTGGAGCTCCACCGACCTCAACTCCAACTCCATATATTCACGTTCAGGAGAAAAAAATCAGAGAGAAGTATTCATAGCGTTTTACTACACGGAGCCGCCGCCAAGCCCTCCTCTCTCGGGAGGGCTGATCTGGAGTCCGTTCGGGGCTCCGGAGAGGGGAATCCGTTGTTGTCGTCATCATCAACCATCCTCCATCACCAATTTCATGATGCTCACCGCCGTGCATGAGCAATTCCATCATAGGCTTGCTGGACGGTGATGGGTTGGATGAGATTTACCATGTAATTGAGTTAGTTTTGTTAGGGTTTGATCCCTAGTATCCATTATGTTCTGAGATTGATATTGCTATGACTTTGCTATGCTTAATGCTTGTCACTAGGGCCCGAGTGCCATGATTTCAGATCTGAACCTATTATGTTTTCATGAATATATGTGAGTTCTTGATCCTATCTTGCACGTCTATAATCACTTATTATGTGTTATGATCCGACAACCCCGAAGTGACAATAATCGGGACCACTCTCGGTGATGATCGTAGTTTGAGGAGTTCATGTATTCACTGAGTGTTAATGCTTTGGTCCGGTACTCTATTAAAAGGAGGCCTTAATATCCCTTAGTTTCCAATAGGACCCCGCTACCACGGGAGGGTAGGAAAAAAGATGCCATGCAAGTTATTTTCCATAAGCACGTATGACTATATTCGGAATACATGCCTACATTACATTGATGAACTGGAGCTAGTTCTGTGTCACCCTATGTTATAACTATTACATGAGGAATCACATCCGACATAATTATCCATCACTGATCCAATGCCTACTAGCTTTTCACATATTGATCTTTGCTTAGTTACTTTACCGTTGCCAGTGTTACAATTACTACAAAACCGCTACTGTTACCTTTGCTACTGTTACCGTTACTTCCATACTACTTTGCTACTAAATACTTTGCTGCATATATTAAGTTATCGAGGTGTGGTTGAATTGACAACTCAACTGCTAATACTTGAGAATATTCTTTGGCTCCCCTTGTGTCGAATCAAAAAAATTGGGTTGAATACTCTACCCTCGAAAACTGTTGCGATCCCCTATACTTGTGGATTATCACGGATCAGCGCGAGCATTTGCAGCTGATGAGCTGAATTTCATTTCTAATATCAGTTTGAACCTTGTAATCTTCGAATTTGAGCTATATAACTCTGGAATTTGAACCTTGTAACATTTTGAGCTTTTTTGGTACAATCGTTGAAATGGCATCGTATGAGACTCGTATATTGCTAGCACTATTTTGACCTTAATTTGCAATGGTCTTAGATTTTATTAACCATTCTCGAATCAGTTTACCTTGTCGATCTCACAGCACACGATCTATAGCTAACTCAACTGCAATCTTCAACAATATTGCACATAGTTGGTTTCTTCCACCATGTGCACTGTAGAGCGCAGAATTAATTATCGCACTCGAGTGTCCATCATCACCCTTCTGTGTAACTTTGACCTCATCACCCAAGGGTAAACTTATGACCAAAGTCATTCCACACACTTTGTTTTTACAAAGCTTTTTGCCAATAAACGCCCATGATTTGCCCCTCTTCTAGTCGACGTGTGGCCAAACTAGCTGGGCGGGAAGCTTGCACGGTAAATAGCATGGTAGTGCGGGAACAGGCTCACCAACGATACATTTGGTGCCTCTTTGAGCCCACGCGTGCGGTGCGGTGTTGTCAAGCATGCACTGGAATCCTCCGCTATGAACGTCGTGACAAGACGTGACGATTATAGGCCGGCCGGCCCCCATTTATTACAGCTGCCATTTAACCTACCCTTGTGACTCTTCAACCTTTCAATCGCGCCCCACCATTGCAAGAAGCACACCCACCACGAGAAATTCTTAGAGGGTATCCTGCATGGCTCCAATGGCGCTCCGAGCGGCTGCCGATGATGAGCAGCAGTTCACCATGCGTGCCATGGTGGACCCCCACAGAAGGTTCATGGACTTCTCGCTGGTGTACACCAACGACCCAGTCTGGGTGGAGCACTCCATCCACATCATGGAGTTGTTGCTTGCCGCGAAGAAGTACAAGGTGGTCGGGTTCGACCTTGAGTACACCCACACTTGTGTTGGGTCTCGTCCCAAGGTCGTCATTGCCCAGATGTGTGTGCGCTACCACGTCCTCGTCTACCACTACTGCCTGGCCACAAGGCCTTGCGAGCATTTCGCCAGGTTTGTCAACAACCCCCACTACATGTTCGCTACGGTGGAAATCACCAACGATGTAAAGGCGCTAGAGAATTCGAGCATCGCCTGCTAGAATCTTGTCGACATCCAGGGCCAATACAAGATCTGGGGCAGCAAGGAGCATGAGAAGGACTCACTGGTTCACCTTGCCAAGGCCATCATCGACCCCTACTACAGAGATATGAAGAATTCGTGCAACAAGGACAAGTGTGCCTGGCACTCGACCTGGATGGATAAATTCGACAAAGCTCACGTCGTGTACGCGGCCAAGGAGGCATACACGAGCTACGACATGTACAGGCGGATTGTTGACATAAGGAAGTGCCTCCTTCCCCAAAACGGCCAGGGACCAGCCGGAAGCAGAGCAATGGCAAGCGTCGTCGCAACAATAAGTAGATGATTAGATCCTCGTTTCTCCTACTTTAGTATGCATGTAATTGCTTTCTTTGGTGTGTGGAAATGTTATGTGTGTAGTCACTTGTGTAATTGTATGCTTAATTTGGTTATGCAATGCTGGCTTTTTAAGTATATATGTTGATGCTCTGTAGACAGAGCGTAGATGTTGTGCGGACAAAGAAAATCACATCACACATGGACTAAACAATGGGACCTGTCGATGATGTTTTCATCAATCACTCACAATTGTATACCAGCAATAGTTTGCTCACAACACACAGGGCTTGTTAGCAGTAATCGTCTGTGTTGTTATTGGTCTTCACACACGTTTTTGGTTATAGACCTGTTTGCCTCGTACCACACACATCTTGTTCATTTGAACCGTTTCTGTTCTCATGTCTCAATGCAAATAGTTCATCCGAGTGAACCGCATGCCGTATATCGCACACACCTTTGATCTGGCTGACCGTTTCTTTTGTGTTGCCTAATCACAAACAGTTCATCCGAGTGAACCGTATGTTGTACATTGCACACACCTTCATCTGGTTGCCCGATTCTTTTGTTCCTCCTCATCGCATATGGTTAATTGAGCTGAACCGTATGCCCTGCATTGCACATGCAACTAAAATCTGAACCATGTTTGATGCATCCTCCATCGAAAATGTTTTGCACCTTTTTTGACGGGTTTTTTTACACCACCGTGTGCGATTATGGCATCGCACATAGTTTCGTCGAAGGGTCTCTGATCATAGTGTCGCGTTAGCAGCATCCTGCAGTAGTGATGTCTCGCAACATGGGTTTGGACAAGTCCGAAACCTACCTTTGTAACAACCCAGTCATGGAGTAGTGTTTGGTCGGCCCAAAGAAGGTCTGTCACCATCCCGAGTACATGTGCCAGCTCAGGTCTTAGGACATAGAACGTATGGTGTACTAGAGACTCACAGATGACATATCGCTGCGTCTCATAGGTGGGTCTGTCCGACTCGGACCTTATCTCGACTCGGATCCGACTACGTTGAATCCGAACAGATCTTTTCGAGTCTATATTTTCAGGTTAGCATCCAACGCTTCATGGCTAGTGAGACCGAGTCATCCACCGTGTCATATGCTAGTCTAGTCTACCGCGCGTCCACACAACCCTTTCGACTAGGGACCTTTTAAAACAATCATCATACAATGCATAGTCCCACAAAAAAGTCACGTACTTGTTGATACACATCATTGATAATGTCCAAGGACTATCTTTATTCATAAACACATAGGAAATATCATCATACATGATTGCCTCTAGGGCACATCTCCAACAGGGTCCTGTGGAGGCTGGAGGAAGTCGGTGGTGGATGAATAGTAGTCGGTGGAGGCTGGAGGCACTAGACAGTGATGAACAGTAGCTCGTGGAGTCCCATTTTGTGGTACGCCACACCTCTCCCGATGAACAGGACCCCTTTCAACCATAGGCGGTTGGAGAGAAGTTTGTTTCCTCCATTTTGTGGTACGCCAGACCCCTCATGATCAATAGGACCCCGTTTCGATCATAGGTGGTTGAATAGAAGTCTGTTTCCTCCATTTTGCGGTATGCTAGACCCCTCACGATGAACATGACTCTGTTTCGACCGTAGGCGGTCGAAGAGAACTCCTTTCATCCATTTTGTTGTACGCCAGACCCTGAGCCGGTGGGGGTCGATGAGTAAGACCTCGTTTCGGTTTTTCTGTCCAAGTTGATTGGCTCCCAATGAACATGACACATTCCGACCCAGTCGCTTGGCTCCCGATAAACACGACGTTGTTTCCTCCGCCTGACCCAGTCGGTTGGCTGTCGATGAATAGGCTATCGTTGTTGTTGTACACGTTCGAGACCCCGCCAGTATGTATGTACGTGGTCATATTTTTTGCAGCGTAGTTGTACTTATGTGTACACAATTTAGATGGGAATGCTTGAACTGCTACCGCTCCTTACTTGGCCATGGTTCATCATGGTAGAGAGACCGATCAACCACTATATACGTACATGTTTGTGACCAGACAGATAACACAATGTATGCTTCGACCTGGTGGGTACCAACTGTTAGGGGGGGTAAGGAGACACTTCCTTGCGTGCAAGATATAGTTGGTAGGTCCCATCTGTCAGGGGGGAATCATTTTTTGCACGTAATAAGGAGGCACTTCCTTGCATGTGAAGATGTAGCTGGTGGGTCCTAGCTATCAGGGGGAATAAGGAGTCACTTCCTTGCGTGCGACCATGGACCTCGTTGATCCTAGCTGCCAGCCTTTCCACATACAGTCCTTTTCCGATGGTTGTCGTCCGTTGACCGCGTTGACGACACCATACCAAGAGCACCAAGGCGGTGGATGACGGCGAGGCCTAGGAAGGGAACGACTCGGAGCCGCGGAAGACACCCCGGTGGTTTCCCACATGGAGGGGGTACGAGGGTTTACTGGTTCAGCTGTAGTGTGAGGTTGTCGTCACCAGAGAATAACAGGAGGTGTGACCGAGAGGAGGGATGGCCAGGCCAGCGATGGGATTTGGGTGGGGCGGTGATGCTTGTGCGGCAGCATAGTCGGCCACAAGCGGTAGGAGTAGCCGGTCTCGCCAGTGCTGGTTTGGGTGGCTAGAGCAAGAAGATTAGAGATTAAAGAAGCAACACAGCCATTGGATTAACACCCAATGGTCACTGCTGCTAGAATCGTTGTTGACTAAGTTGACAAAGCCATGTGTACGCGTCAACTTAGTAGATCCCAAGTCGGCCTCCAAATCTGGTGGATCCCAGGCTCCCAGCTAGCGGGGGAAATTATTTTTCTTGCGGGTAATAAGGAGGCCCTTCCAGTGTGTGACCATGGACCTCATGGGTTCCAGCTGTCAGCCTCTCCACGTACAGTCTTCTTTCGATGTTTGTTGTTCGTTGACCACATTGATGACGCCGTGCCGAGAATACCAAGGCAATGGACGACGACGAGGCCTAGGGAGGGAAAGACCCGGAGCCGGGGAAGACTCGATAGTGGATGCCCACGCGGAGGGGAATATGAGGGTTTAGTAGCTCGGCTGCGGTGTGAGGCTGCCGTCGCTGGAGAATAAAATGAGATAATTGTATGCACTTGCTTGCCTACGACCATGGACCTACTGAGTACGTATTGTTAGCCTCTGTATGGATAACCCTCTTCTGGTTCCACGGACGAATTTCATGCAAATCGGATTATTTTCATTGAAACTAGACCAAATTCATTACATTTATATGTTTCTTTTTCTTATGGAATATTTTACATATTTCAACTAAACAATAGCTGACTAGATCTTTTTGAGTCCAAAAATGATCGCCGGAAGCGGCACCTCCTGTTTCGCACGCTATTAAAAAATTTGATCAACTGAAAACTCAAACAAGAGACATTGTGGTAGGCAGGTTTTTTGTATGTAGTATATGGGTTAGAGGTATGGCATGGGAGGCGCTTCTCGCAGTCGAGGTCTCGATACTTAATTGTTTTTGAAGGTCCAAATCCATCACTCCTCTCTTTAACAATTTGCAGCTAGGCTTGGAGTGCTACAACCCAGTCCCACGTGTTGCGTCCAACTATCAGCCTGTGAAACCTGATGGATCCCTGTGTACTAAAGTGTTTGTAAATTTTTGAAGAACTTGGAATTCGAACAGCAGGTTTCTCGCGTGCTAGGCTGCCCTACAACGACCAACTTGCACGAATGAAACTCCCTGCAGGGTAGCCCAGCTTGCGTGAGCCACACAACCACGACCATTGCAAACGAACAGCTGGGAGCTCCTATTCGGCGCATTCAACGCCGTGGAAGAGAACCGGCGTGTACTGGCAATGTCTAGTTGGCCTGCCCACGGAAGAAATAGAGTAGTAAATGTCTCGTGAGAAAATACGCAAAAATATGCGAGAAGGATGACTCAGACTCATGCCTCTAAATTGTAGGATTATTCAGTTAGCCACTACACCACCGAAAAACTAATGATTTATCGCAAACGCTTTAAGAACCACAAGAGCCGCGCTATTTATTACACACTTTTGAACTATTCATTTTTATTGGAAAAATCAAATTTTTAATGAAAAATTGTTTATAAAATTTTGAAAAAAGCTCATCAATTCTGAAAAAAAGTCCATAAAATTTAAAACAAAAGTTCATCGATTAGAAAAAAAGTTCATCCAATTTAAAGGAAGTTCATCGGATTTTCAAAAAACTTCATCGATTTTTAAAAAAAGTTCATTGAATTTTGAAAATGTTCATCGATTTTAAAAAACATCAAATTTGAAAAGAAGTTCATCAAAATTTAAAAAAGTCCATCGATTTTGGAAAAAGTTCATCAAATTTCAAAAACGATTCATCGAATTTGTCTAAAAAGTTTATTTTTTTAATAATCTAATCTAAAAACTTCATCAATTTAGAAAAACACATTCATGAAATTTGATAAAAAAACCACGCATTAAAGAAAACAAAAAAGAATGAACAGAAAAGGATAAAAGAACCAAACGAACCGAAGAACTAAATAAAAGAAAGAAGGGAAGTAGATTTGCACTAGCGGGGTGATGGCCTGATGGATAGTGCATACCAGCGAAAGCGCCGGTTTGCCCAAAGAGTAAGAATCGACGCCTGCTGCGGCAAATAGGCCCGTACAGCGGCCGAACAGAAATCCCATGGGCAAGCTTCCTAGCGAGCGATGAAGCCAAACAGAAGCCCTGTGGCTCTCACAAACCGACCAGGCCCAACTGACGCAGGTGAGTAAACCAACCTGAAGCCGGACGCCGACATGCGAACACGACTCGCACGATGCAGTGCGCGAGAAGGCTCACACGGGTGCAACCGAAACCACCCCATGACCGTGATCGGCCACGCCCACGGTTCACCCATGAACACGACTAGGGGCGTGTTTGGTTGTCGTAGTCTACAGTAGCTGCATTGCATAGCCTTCTCAACTTAGCCTGGCTATATAAATACAGCCTTAAATGCACCATCTGCAAGTTGTTTGGTTGTCTGCATGCCCTCTTGCCTGCATGGGCAGAACCACACTGCCTAGTGTTTGGTTGCCTGCATGTTAGTGGACAAACTCAAGGCATGGTGTTTGGTTGTATGCAGCGCCTGGTGTGTGGTAACCTCTTTGGCTAGTTGGTGAGGTTACTAGCACACTTTGGCACAACCATGTACCACACATCATAAGTAGAGCAGAGCATAAATAGAGCTTCAACTACTTAACAACATAGTTCAGATAACATAGTACCACACATCATAATGATAGTTCAAACAGTTCAACGCATAAACCATAAAGTAGACTCGATAGTACTTAGGAAGGAGGTGCCCCGGCCCTAGTCCTTGGCGGCAAAGGCTTCGTCGTGCTTCCCGCACCTGTTGACCACCTCAATGCCATTGTCGTCGAAGATGATGACCTTGAGGGTGTTGTGAGAAGCTTGAACGTCACCATGTAGCCGATCTTGATCTGATGAACGGCAGCGTTGGTGGCCTAACCCTGATCCAGGGTCACCTTGCCATTTATGAGCTTCACCGTCACTCTCCAGGAGCAGCCGGTGTTGTTCCTCAGCTTGAACTCCGTCGGCACCATGACGAAGTGCTTGGTGAAGTCCAGAGACATAGGGATGCACTCAAGCTTCGGTGCAAGGATGACCTTGCAAAAGTGAGTTGGTCCACCCTCCTCATGGTAGTGGCCATAGTTGCGGCACTTGCTGCTAGGGGGCTCCTCCATGCGCTTGTCATCGCCAACCGTTGGCGTCTTCGGTTCTTCCTCAGCGGTGGGCGGCAGCACAACCTCGGGCATTGGATGAACTGACTGCTTGCCCTTGTTGTCAACGGTCGAGAGCACCTCTGTGCCCATCGCATTACTCTCCTCGATCTGCAAACAATTCATGGAGTCAGGCACAACACAGAGTTCATGGCTTATTGAAGAGCATGTGTTAAAATAGCATGACTGTCACTCTTCCTCCTCTCCATCGCGCCTATATTTACTCACCCTGCCCACCACTACTTACCCACCCCCCTCTTCTCTCAATATCAACCTTCCTCCTCTCCATCGCCATGAGCTCCAGCTCTAGCTCCAACGCCAACCCCTTCCCTTGGGGTATTGGCTGGAGGGCCTTCTTCCTCGGGTGGTCGGCTGGTGACCGCACCAAGTTCGAGAACACCATGGAGGTGTGCTCAAACTTCGGCTCCATGCCTGACATGTAGAAGGAATCTGATGCAGTGCTCATGAGGCCCACTACACAAGAGTTGAAGACGTTGATTCCTGACCCAGCGAAGGACGCGATGGCAGTCGACATCATTTGCTGGGCCATGAATCAGGCCATTTCCGACGATGCTAAACAGAGGAAGAAGTGGTCCAAGTACAAGAAGTATTGGGCTCCTAATGACCATAGTGCCACTGTGTACAGGGAGACGGTATCGTGCCGCCGGCGGTCATCGATGGGAGCCTAAGGAGGAGGAAGAACTAGTGCAGGTGCCAGTGAGGGCGCCAGAGCCAGGCCGTCCTACCTGGCAGATCGACGTCGACTCCGCCAAGGACGATGACGACGACCAGCCGTCCCGCACGGCTATGGACAAGAAGATGAAGGCCAGCCACTCAACCCGCCACTCCGCACACCGGTGGCGGCCGCCGCGGTTAGCCAGTGTCTGTTGTGTACCCCCAATCCCCCAATCCCCCTTCTACTCCATCCGCATCTACCTCTATTTCGATCTTGCATGAACTAGTATGAACTCATATGAACTGCCATGCTTATCAACCTCTCACTACTAGGGAAAACCCTAGCAGTAGCGCGGGTATTTTGCCTATCAGTAGCGCGGGGCGGCGCGCTACTGATAAGGCGCTACAGCTAATGTGTAGCAGTAGCGCCTGTCATCCCACACTACTTCTATATATGGCTAGTAGTAGCGCGCTTTAGTGCAGAGCGCTGCTGCTAATATCTGCAGCGCTTTTTAGCAGGAAGCGCTACTGGTAAGGGAGCACTACTTCTAACTTTGTTCCCCTCCCTACTGCTAGTTTTATTAGTTTCTGTTTTTTTCTGCATATTTGTTTTGTATTTGAATAGGCTTATACAATAATCTTTAGCATATCATACACATACAAATGTAATCATAGCATATGCATACAAATAGTCCCATCAATTGTTGTCATCATCATAATCACCATCCAACACAAAGTGGTCTCTCATCATCATCTCAAAAATACTGATACAAGTCTCGATTACTTGCAACTACATGGTCATCCATCTAAACAATGATATACGTGAGAAGAGCTATCACTATGAGTGAGAGCGGAACTATGCAGTACATGAGTTTCTATCCCTCTCTCGCATTAGCGTGAACCTAAACTAACTACTGGCTGTCGCTCAAAAACCGAAAACCGGTACACCTGGGCCTGACACTCTGGCCACTCATCGTATACTCCTGGCATAGCACTTCTTCGCCATCGATGATCTATGCACCTGCATCGTCGCATGAGTCGATGATATGCAACATATATAGTTGAGCAACAAAAAGAGACAAACTTGGCAAAAATAGAAGCAACGTATCATAAGCATAAATAAGAAAGTTCATCGTACCCAAAATGCCCTAACTAGAGTGATCTTCGCTAGTCGAGGAGGACGGTTTAATTACATCACAAATAAAGTTTTGTCGTACATAACTCAAAGTTTTTTCATACAGAAAGTATGGACTAAACGGACACATTGTCATATATCGATAATCACTCCAACATGTCGTGCCATCCATCCATGTCAGGGAGATAGTCCCCGAGCTTAGTGAAAGGCTTCATGTCGAGACGCTGAGAGGCTACGCATGTTCGGACGTCTTCCCGCGACATTTGTCCTTCTTCGTAGAACATCCCTGTTTTTTCAACGACCTCCTTCATGATGATTTGGGCAAGTTCGCGCTGGATGTGATAGAACTCAGCTCGAAGTCGATGATCCTCGGTATCTCCTAAGTCCTTTTCTCATTGCAGAATATGGGCATCGCCGGATTTAGGTGACATGCGAAGGTTCTGGTGATCCCGTCTGTACTCCAGCATGTGGTGTAGGACATAGAATCCATCATTAAGAGAATCACTCGGTTGCTGGATGCAGCAGAAGTCGGTCTTATGGCTGAAGGCGGGCCTGTCGTCCCTTGTCTTCTTGTCATTGACCTCTCCACCCCGTTTGCCGTAGTAAAAGATAGCACTATCGAGAACAGACTTGATGTGGGTGTAATCCTTTTTGGTAATGTTCTTCGACGAGTCCAAGTAAAGAGCGTGGGAGTATCGTGGGTAGAGGATGATGAGGACGGTGCACCCGCCGCTGCGCAAAATAAGTACACCTAAAATTAATTAGCCTCCACCGTGCAAATGAATGATTGAAATCGAAGGAAGAATATCCGTGCGGATGACTTACAGGGGATGATAAGGCACGGGAATCGCCTCCTTGTCATTATTGGCGAGCATGAAATTGATGAGGTAGTCCCTCACGTATTCACAGTGCTTTGCGCAGACCGCCAAGAAGCCCTCGTGCATGAAGTACGGGTCAGCGACACGGATAAAAGGTATCTGCTCAACCCCGATGAGGTAGTTCATGTGCAAGGCATAAAGGCGGACAAACGTAAAATCCAGCTTCTTCCAGTGAAACATGTCAAAGATGTAATCGAATCGAAGGAAGAACTTCTCCGCGGGGAATGTGTCGACGTAGGACAATTGCCGCGGCATGTTAACCACGTAGAGTGGGTATCCTGGATTTTCCGAGGCAAGGAGGCCTTTCTCTCTCTGCAGCACATTGTCGTGAAGTCTCCTTACATCGCTGAATCTGGCCCCGATCGCTGCTTTAGGTAGGATTGATTCACCCGCGATGTGCCATTTTGCCACACCGAGAATATCTATACGGTCTTGAACCCGAGGCTGCTGAGGCGGCTGGATCATAGAAGCAGCTTTTTTGCCTTTCCTCGATATCTTCCTAGACTTCTTTGCTACCGGAAGGTTGTCCATAATACGTTCAGACTCCAGAGGCGGCAATTCAGGCACCGACTCATGACGCTCAAACCCTAAGTAGGCGCTAGTATTAACATACTGTTGAGTGTCATCGTCATCCTCATCCTCATCTATGGCGACATCACCAGTGACTAATGGAGCCTATTCCTCACCCCCTCCGCTATCACCCAGCACGACAGCTGATGCTAATTGGGTAGGTGAGGGTTGATGTTCATACCTAACTGCATGCTCGTGGGTGTGCTCCCGGCCGCCTCCAGACAAAGCAGACTCTTTGGCCACAACAGGACCCACCCATTGCAACAATCACCAAGCCTTCGCGGGGTCTCATCGTCATCCCCCACTATTACCAGAGGAGCCAAATTCTCGTGGCCTAGTTTGACACTGGCCACGGAAACCTTGAAGATGTCCGGGGGGATCGGCCGGCTGTGGAACAATGGTTCCTTCGGCTCCATTATTGTCGCCTTCCCCATGTCCACCTTCTGGTTGCTGATGGTGTACAATATGGTGCACGGTGTTTCGTCGGCTTACAAAGAAAAGTCTGCGACGTGAGACATCCGAAAGGCAACGAAAACGAGAGATTATACATTTATTGAAGAGGGCCGGTGTGAAAGATACCATGAGGGCGTCGAGCTCAGCCAAGGACGAAGCACCGCCGAGCACGTCCGGTGCCGGAGCCGGTGCCGGAGTAGGTGTGGGAGCAGGTGCAGCTCTAGGTGCTGGTGCAACGCTAGTCGAGCTGCTCCCGAAGAAGTCAGCAAGGGGAAAGTCCGCTGCATTTTTTTCTGGATTTTGGCTGCTCCGATTGAAAACGGCCGGAACCAAGCTAGTAGACATATCTACAAGCACCTGTTTTGCGGCAGCTACCGCTGTTGCGACTGTCTCATAAGATTTCTTCTCAACTGCAATCTTAACCTTCTTGTCGATGTTTTCTTCAGTTAACCTCCGTCTTTCCTTTCTCTCCTCTATGGTCTCATAGTAGTACTTCTTCCACATGGCATTGTCTCCGACACCGTGCACGCGTCCATACGATGGTCGAGTCTCCACCGGGAGTCCTTTCAATATGTTTAATGCCCGGTTGAATGGAGTGTCCCACTTGGGCCTCGCTAACGCCTCAGACGGTGAGTCGCTTTTGGCTGCAATCCTGCGCTGCTCTCTCTGCAAAAGGCACAAGGATCGTTTACAAATATGACTAACGTGCAGTCGAATTCAGAAACTAAAATGACCAGCAGTCTCATGAACTCCGTCGTGACTGCATTCGTCTCAAAAACCTTCTTCACTGGGTCCCAACGGTGTCGGGCCCTGAGGACGTCACGCTCCTGTGGGACGGTGAACTCAGCCAAGGGGTCTGGTATGCCCAGACTCTCGGCTTCCGCGTCCTCCTTGGCCCATTTGGACCTCTTCCCGCCGTAACCATGGCTTCTGAGGTGGTGGCACCCAATGTTCCTCTGTTGAAGCCCCTTCATGTACTTCGACTTTTTTTGGCAGCTTTGGCCTCGCAAGCCTCCTTAAATATTTGAAAGTGCTCTTCCGTGATTGTCGGATTATCCTTTACAATCTTGGAGTAGGGTTCCTTTTTGTTGACGATCCAATATTTCACCCTTGCTTTCCAGGTGGCCAACGCGTCGCTAAACTTGGTCATGGCGTGTTTGTTTATCTTCTTCATTGTCGGGTCCTTATCTAGATCTTTATAATCCTTTTCATTCCGGCCCGGGAACAAGAATATCTGGTGCAGCTTCTTTAGGAGGGAGGGCCTCATATTATCTATCTTCTTTAGTTTCTCATTGTTGATGGTGATGGTTATCCGTATGATGCGGCCTATTTGATTGTCGTAGCACGCGCGCGCTTCCTCGGGCGTGGTTGGCTCAAAATTGTCGTCGTCCACCTCCGTGACCACCAGTCTAGTAGTCCTGAGCTTGTTAGGAAGCCGTTGCCTCTTTGCTTTCGGTTCTATACCGGCTCCGCTAGTCTCGGCGCCGGTCTCAGTCTCAGTGCCGGTCTCGATGCCGGTCTCAGTCTCAGCGCCGGTCTCAGTCTCAGCGCCGGTCTCAGTCTCAGCGCCGGTCTCAATGTCAGTCTCAATCTTTGATGTGACAGGTGGACCCACCAACATCAACTGTTGATCATTGGCTTCCCTCAAAAATTCTTCTACCGCCAGGTAGACGTTGTCGCAGTCACCAGAACCCTGTCCTTCATTGTTGCTAGCCATGTTTCCTACGATTCAATCTAGTAAATTAATTCTAGACCTAATAAAATGAATAATGACATAAAAAGGCCTATTCTTTGCAAGAACATTGACTCCTTCCCGGTGCGGCAAATCCCGGGCACTCAATATGTCCTAGTTTGTAGCACAAGTCATGCCGAAATTCACGGAAAATTTTGGCATGACTTTTGCTAAAAAGTGGACAAATCGAGAACCTGAAATTTGCCGGAATAGAAATGAATCAACATTCCAGCAAAACATAGGCCACTCGGCTTCATTCCCTGGAAACAACAAAGCCACTTGGGCACAATCGAACCACTTCAATGAAAAGATATAACATGAGCAAACATTATTGAGGAATTTGCATATAACATGGCCACTTAAATGAAAAGATATAATCAACAATAATGGAATAGAAAATGAACATCAATGACATATATCATATAACAACAATCTTGTTTTTTGTTTACATATCAACAATTAGTTTAACCAAGTTTTTGAAAAGAAAAACAATTCTGTTTTTTGTTTATAGCTAAATCCCATAGCTACTGTTTTTTATTTATAGCTAAATACTTTTGTTTTTTGTCTAAAGCTAAAAGTCTAGGAACTCCATTTTCTCTAACCCTTCTAACCTCACAAAAATTTTCACAGCAAGACCTTAGTACCTACACCCAATTTCTTCAAAAAAATTTAGGTCCATAGTCCAAATAATTCAAATTTCATTTGAATGAAATTTGGATCAGATTCAGGTCCATAGTCCAAATAATTTTTTATAGCTAAGTGTTTTTGTTTATAGCCTCCATTAATTTAAATCTAAATGCTACTATTATTTATATACCCTCTATTAATTTAAAGCAAAATGGAAGTAGTGTTTAGGCATTTTCATAAAAAATCCCTAGCTAATTTCCTAAAAAAATTGCTAATCATTTTTCCTAAATGCTAAAAAATGCCTACTGCCCTAAACAAATCTACGGTTCATATGAACACCTAAGGTTCATATGAACATCAACACAGCATCAACATATATATGAATTGCCCTAGCAGAGAGAGAGATAGGAGGGTAGGGGAGAGGAGAGGCAAAGCCTTACGGTCGGCGGCGAGGGCAGGCTCTGGCTCGGGCGGCGGAGGTCCTGGGCGGGCTCGGGCGGCGGCGGTGAGGAAGAGGGCGGTGGCGGCGAGCTCGAGGGAAGCGACGGTGAGGTCTACGACGGCCTCGGGCGGCGGCTGTGAGGTCGAGGGCGGCCTCGGGCGGCGGCGGTGTGGTCGAAGGCGGCCTCAGGCGGCGGCGGTGTGGTCGAATGTCAGGACCACAATCCTATGCCACACCGATCTAGCATGTAATACCTCATATCACTTTGCGGCCTCACGCACGGTATTCCCACGGGTGTCACCTTACCAGGCCCGGGACCGTTTGCGCCTTTTGGTTCACGTATATGATAGTGTCGCTAGCATCCATATGACAAAGAATCCGGGCTGACATGGCTAGTCGTAAACCCAAAGTGGCACTAACTTACAGGGATAGGCATACATGACCTAGCGACGAATGTGTCGGTCATCAGCAAGTGAATCCGGGCTGTAGCAGCTGGGCTAGCAGGACTCCGGAGAATCCGGGCTATAGCATGCTAACAGTACTCCGATAGACACCGCGTGACATTTCCCCGAAGGGACAGACATGGAACGAAGAAGGACACATTCCGGCCAGCTTAAGTGTTCCCGGTAAGAGATGTTGGAAATATGCCCTAGAGGCAATAAGAAAATGGTTATTATTATATTTCCTTGTTCATGATAATTGTCTATTGTTCATGCTATAATTGTATTGATCGGAAACTATAATACATGTGTGAATACATAGACCACACCATGTCCCTAGTGAGCCTCTAGTTGACTAGCTCGTTGATCAACAGATGGTCATGGTTTCCTGACTATGCACATTGGATGTCATTGATAACGGGATCACATCATTAGGAGAATGATGTGATGGACAAGACCCAATCCTAAGCTTAGCACAAGATCGTGTAGTTTGTTTGCTAGAGCTTTTCTAATGTCAAGTATCATTTCCTTAGACCATGAGATTGTGTAACTCCCGGATACCGTAGGAGTGCTTTGGGTGTACCAAACGTCACAACGTAACTAGGTGACTATAAAGGTGCTCTACATGTATCTCCGAAAGTGTCTGTTGGGTTAGCAAGAAATCGAGACTGGGATTTCTCACTCCGTGTGACGGAGAGGTATCTCTGGGCCCACTCGGTAATGCATCATCGTAATGAGCTCAAAGTGACCAAGTGGTTGGTCACGGTATCATGCATTACGGATTGAGTAAAGTGACTTGCCGGTAACGAGATTGAACGAGGTATTGGGATATCGACGATCGAATCTCGGGCAAGTAACGTACCGATTGACAAAGGGAATTGTATACGGGATTGCTTGAATCCTCGACATCATGGTTCATCCAATAAGATCATCGTGGAACATGTGGGAGCCAACATGGGTATCCAGATCCCGTTGCTGGTGTTGGAAATATGCCCTAGAGGCAATAATAAAAGCATTATTATTATATTTCTTTGTTCATGATAATTGTCTTTTATTCATGCTATAATTGTATTATCCGGAAATCGTAATACATGTGTGAATACATAGACCACAATACATCCCTGGTGAGCCTCTAGTTGACTAGCTCGTTGGTCAACAGATAGTCATGGTTTCCTGACTATGGACATTGGATGTCATTGACAACGGGATCACATCATTAGGAGAATGATGTGATGGACAAGACCCAATCCTAAGCATAGCACAAGATCGTGTAGTTTTGCTAGAGTTTTTTCAATGTCAAGTATCTCTTCCTTAGACCATGAGATCGTGTAACTCCCGGATACCGTAGGTGTGCTTTGGGTGTACCAAACGTCACAACGTAACTGGGTGACTATAAAGGTACACTACAGGTATCTTCGAAAGTGTCTGTTGGGTTGACACGGATCGAGACTGGGATTTGTCACTCCGTATGACGGAGAGGTATCTCTGGGCCCACTCGATAATGCATCATCATAATGAGCTCAAAGTGACCAAGTGCTTGATCATGGGATCATGCATTACGGTACGAGTAAAGTGACTTGCCGGTAACGAGACTGAACGAGGTATTGGGATACCGACGATCGAGTCTCGGGCATGTAACGTACCGATTGACAAAGGGAATAGTATACAGGGTTGCTTCAATCCTCGACATCGTGGTTCATCTGATGACATCATCGAGGAGCATGTGGGAGCCAACATGGGTATCCAGATCCCACTGTTGGTCATTGACCTGAGAGCCGTCTCGGTCATGTCTGCATGTCTCCCGAACCTGTAGGGTCTACACACTTAAGGTTCGGTGACGCTAGGGTTATTAGGAAGACTTGTATGTGAATACCGAATGTTGTTCGGAGTCCCGGATGAGATCCCGGACGTCACGAGGAGTTCCGGAAGGGTTCGGAGGTAAAGATTTACATATGGGAAATTGTCAAACGGACACCGGAAAGTTTCGGAGGCATATCGGTATTGTACCAGGGCCACCGGAAGGGTTCCGGGGGTCCATCGGGAGGGGCCACCCCTCCCGCGGGGCCACATGGGCTGCATGGGGCAGGAGCCAGCCCCTGGAGGGGTGGGCGCGCCCCCCCTTGGGCCCATGCGCCTAGGGTTGGGGGGGAACCCTAAGGGGGGCGCCCCCCTTGCTTGGGGGGCAAGTCCCCCCTCCCTGGCCGCCGCCCCCCCTCTAGATCCCATCTAGAGGGGCCGGCCCCCCTTGCCCCTTCCCCTATAAATAGAGGGGTGAGGGGAGGGCTGCATACCCAAGCCAAGGCGCAGCCCCTCCCCTCCCCAACACCTCTCCTCCTCCGTACATGCTTGGCGAAGCCCTGTCGGAGTACTGCTGCACCAACAACACCACGCCGTCGTGCTGCCGTTGGAGCTGTCCTCCTCAGCCTCTCCTTCCTCCTTGCTGGATCAAGACGGAGGAGACGTCGCCCGTACCATACGTGTGTTGAACGTGGAGGTGCTGTCCGTTCAGCACTTGGTCATCGGTGATCTGAATCACGGCGAGTACGACTCCATCATCACCATCCCCTTGAACGCTTCCGCACTCGATCTACAAGTGGTATGTAGATGCAAACTCACTCCCTTGACTCGTTGCTTAGATGAACTCATAGATGGATCTTGGTGAAACCGTAGGAAAATTCTTAATTTTCTGCAACGTTCCCCAACAGTGGCATCATGAGCTAGGTTTATGCGTAGTTCTCTATTGCACGAGTAGAACACAATTTTGTTGTGGGCGTAGATCTTGTCAACTTGCTTGCCGCTACTAGTCTTATCTTGCTTCAGCAGTATTGTGGGGTGAAGCGGCCCGGACAAACCTTACACGTACGCTTATGTGAGACCGGTTCCACCGACTAACATGCACTAGTTGCATAAGGTGGCTGGCGGGTGTCTGTCTCTCCCACTTTAGTTGGAGCGGATTCGATGAAAGGGTCCTTATGAAGGGTAAATAGAAGTTGACAAAATCACGTTGTGGTTATTCGTAGGTAAGAAAACATTCTTGCTAGAACCCAATTGCAGCCACATAAAAGATGCAACAACAATTAGAGGACGTCTAACTTGTTTTTGCAGCAATTGTCATGTGATGTGATATGGCCAGAAGTTGTGATGAATGATGAATGATATATTGTGATGTATGAGATCATGTTCTTGTAATAGGAATCACGACTTGCATGTCAATGAGTATGACAACCGGCAGGAGCCATAGGAGTTGTCTTTATTTTTTGTATGACCTGCGTGTCATTGAAGAACGCCATGTAAATTACTTTACTTTATTGCTAAACGCGTTAGCCATAGAAGTAGAAGTAGTCGTTGGCGTGACAACTTCATGAAGACACGATGATGGAGATCATGGTGTCATGCCGGTGACAAGATGATCATGGAGCCCCGAAGATGAAGATCAAAGGAGCTATATGATATTGGCCATATCATGTCACTACTTTATATAATTGCATGTGATGTTTATTATGTTTTATGCATCTTGTTTACTTAGAATGACGGTAGTAAATAAGATGATCCCTTATAATAATTTCAAGAAAGTGTTCCCCCTAACTTTGCACCGTTGCTAAAGTTCGTCGTTTCGAAGCACCACGTGATGATCGGGTGTGATAGATCCTTACGTTCACATACAACGGGTGTAAGACAGATTTACACATGCAGAACACTTAGGGTTAACTTGACGAGCCTAGCATGTACAAACATGGCCTCGGAACACAGAGACCGAAAGGTCGAACATGAGTCGTATGGAAGATACGATCAACATGGAGATGTTCACCGATGATGACTAGTCCGTCTCACGTGATGATCGGACACGGCCTAGTCGACTCGGATCGTGTAACGCTTAGATGACTAGAGGGATGTCAAATCTGAGTGGGAGTTCATTAAATAATTTGATTAGATGAACTTAATTATCATGAACTTAATCTAAAACTTTTGCATAATATGTCTTGTAGATCAAATGGCCAACGCTCATGTCAACATGAACTTTAACACGTTCCTAGAGAAAACCAAGCTGAAAGATGATGGCAGCAACTATACGGACTGGGTCCGGAACCTGAGGATCATCCTCATAGCTGCCAGGAAACAATATGTCCTAGAAGGACCGCTAGGTGACACTCCCGTCCCAGAGAACCAAGACATTATGAATGCTTGGCAGTCTCGTGCTGATGATTACTCCCTCGTTCAGTACGGCATGCTTTACAGCTTAGAACCGGGGCTCCAAAAGCGTTTTGAGCAACACGGAGCATATGAGATGTTCGAGGAGCTGAAACTAGTTTTCCAAGCTCATGCCCGGGTCGAGAGATATGAAGTCTCCGACAAGTTCTATAGTTGTAAGATGGAGGAAAATAGTTCTGTCAGTGAGCACATACTCAAAATGTCTGGGTTGCACAACCGCCTGTCCCAGTTGGACATTAACCTCCCGGATGAGGCGGTCATTGATAGAATCCTTTAGTCGCTCCCACCAAGCTACAAGAGCTTCGTGATGAACTACAATATGCAGGGGATGGTAAAGACCATTCCTGAAGTATTTTCAATGCTGAAGTCAGCAGAGGCTGAAATCAAGAAAGAACATCAAGTGTTGATGGTCAATAAGACCACTAAGTTCAAGAAGGGCAAGGGTAAGAAGAACTTCAAGAAGGAAGGAAAAGATGGTGTCGCGCCCGGTAAGCCAGTTGCCGGGAAGAAGTCAAAGCATGGACCCAAGCCTGAAACTGAGTGCTTTTATTGCAAGGGGAAGGGTCACTGGAAGCGGAACTGCCCCAAATACTTAGCAGACAAGAAGGCCGGCAACACTAAAGGTATATTTGATATACATGTAATTGATGTGTACCTTACCAGTACTCGTAGTAACTCCTGGGTATTTGATACCGGTGCCGTTGCTCACATTTGTAACTCACAGCAGGAGCTGCGGAATAAGAGGAGACTGGCGAAGGACGAGGTGACGATGCGCGTCGGGAATGGTTCCAAGGTCGATGTGATCGCCGTCGGCACGCTACCTCTACATTTACCTACGGGATTAGTTTTAAACCTCAATAATTGTTATTTAGTGCCAAGTTTGAGCATGAACATTGTATCTGGATCTCGTTTGATGCGAGATGGCTACTCATTTAAATCCGAGAATAATGGTTGTTCTATTTATATGAGAGAAATGTTTTATGGTCATGCCCCGATGGTCAATGGTTTATTCTTAATGAATCTCGAACGTAATACTACACACATTCATAGTGTGAATACCAAAAGATGTAAAGTTGATAACGATAGTCCCACATATTTGTGGCACTGCCGCCTTGGTCACATTGGTGTCAAGCGCATGAAGAAGCTCCATGCTGATGGACTTTTAGAGTCTCTCGATTATGAATCATTTGACACATGCAAACCATGCCTCATGGGCAAGATGACCAAGACTCCGTTCTCCGGAACAATGGAGCGAGCAACCAACTTGTTGGAAATCATACATACCGATGTGTGCGGTCCAATGAGCGTTGAGGCTCGCGGAGGATATCGTTATGTTCTCACTCTCACTGATGACTTGAGTAGATATGGGTATGTCTACTTGATGAAACACAAATCTGAGACCTTTGAAAAGTTCAAGGAATTCCAGAATGAAGTAGAGAATCAACGTGACCGAAAGATAAAATTCTTACGATCGGATCGTGGAGGAGAATATTTAAGTCACGAATTTGGTACACACTTAAGAAAATGTGGAATCGTTTCACAACTCACGCCGCCTGGAACACCTCAGCGTAACGGTGTGTCCGAACGTCGTAATCGCACTCTATTGGATATGGTGCGATCTATGATGTCTCTTACCGATTTACCGCTATCATTTTGGGGATACGCTCTAGAGACAGCTACATTCACTTTAAATAGGGCACCGTCTAAATCCGTTGAGACGACACCGTATGAATTATGGTTTGGGAAGAAACCTAAGCTGTCGTTTCTAAAAGTTTGGGGATGCGATGCTTATGTCAAGAAACTTCAACCTGAAAAGCTCGAACCCAAGTCGGAAAAATGCGTCTTCATAGGATACCCTAAAGAAACCATTGGGTATACCTTCTACTTAAGATCCGAGGGCAAGATCTTTGTTGCCAAGAACGGATCCTTTCTAGAAAAAGAGTTTCTCTCGAAAGAAGTAAGTGGGAGGAAAGTAGAACTCGATGAAGTACTACCTCTTGAACAGGATAGTAGTGTAGCTCAGGAAAATGTTCCTGTGATGCCTACTCCAACTGGAGAGGAAATTAATGATGATGATCAAGGTACTTCTGATCAAGTTGCTACTGAACTTCGTAGATCCACAAGGACACGTTCCGCACCAGAGTGGTACGGCAACCCTGTCTTGGAAATCATGTTGTTAGACAACGGTGAACCTTTGAACTATGAAGAAGCGATGGCGGGCCCAGATTCCAACAAATGGCTTGAAGCCATGAAATCCGAGATAGAATCCATGTATGAAAACAAAGTATGGACTTTGACTGACTTGCCCGATGATCGGCGAGCGATAGAAAACAAATGGATCTTTAAGAAGAAGATGGACGTGGATGGTAATGTCACCATCTATAAAGCTCGACTTGTTGCTAAGGGTTATCGGCAAGTTCAAGGGATTGACTATGATGAGACTTTCTCTCCCGTAGCGAAGCTTAAGTCCGTCCGAATCATGTTAGCAATTGCCGCATACTATGATTATGAGATATGGTAGATGGACGTCAAAACGGCATTCCTTAACGGGCATCTTAAGGAAGAACTGTATATGATGCAGCCGGAGGGTTTTGTCGATCCTAAGAATGCTAACAAAGTATGCAAGCTCTAGCGATCCATTTATGGGCTGGTGCAAGCATCTCGGAGTTGGAACATTCGCTTTGATGAGATGGTCAAAGCGTTTGGGTTTATGCAGACTTACGGAGAAGCCTGCGTTTACAAGAAAGTGAGTGGGAGCTCTGTAGCATTTCTCATATTATATGTAGATGACATACTCTTGATGGGAAATGATATAGAATTCTTGGACAGCATAAAGGCCTACTTGAATAAGTGTTTTTCAATGAAGGACCTTGGAGAAGCTGCTTATATGTTAGGCATCAAGATCTATAGAGATAGATCGAGACGCCTCATAGGTCTTTCACAAAGCACATACCTTGATAAGATTTTGAAGAAGTTCAAAATGGATCAGTCTAAGAAGGGTTCTTGCCTGTATTGCAAGGTGTGAGATTGAGCTCGGCTCAATGCCCGACCACGGCAAAAGATAAAGAAGAGATGAGTGTCATCCCCTATGCTTCAGCCATAGGATCTATTATGTATGCCATGCTGTGTACCAGACCTGATGTAAACCTTGCCGTAAGTTTGGTAGGAAGATACCAAAGTAATCCCGGCAAGGAACACTGGACAGCGGTCAAGAATATCCTGAAGTACCTGAAAAGGACAAAGGACATGTTTCTCGTTTATGGAGGTGACAAAGATCTCGCCGTAAAGGGTTATGTTGACGCTAGCTTCGACACAGATCTGGATGACTCTAAGTCACAAACCGGATACGTGTATATGTTGAATGGTGGAGCAGTAAGCTGGTGCAGCTGCAAGCAGAGCGTCGTGGCAGGATCTACATGTGAAGCGGAGTACATGGCAGCCTCGGAGGCAGCCCATGAAGCTATTTGGGTGAAGGAGTTCATCTCCGACCTAGGAGTCATACCCAATGCGTCGGGGCCGATCAAACTCTTCTGTGACAACACTGGGGCTATTGCCCTTGCCAAGGAGCCCAGGTTTCACAAGAAGACCAGGCACATCAAGCATCATTTCAACTCCATCTGTGAAAATGTTCAAGATGGAGACATAGATATTTGCAAAGTACATACGGATCTGAATGTCGCAGATCCGTTGACTAAACCTCTCTCGCGAGCAAAACATGATCAACACTGGAACTCTATGGGTGTTCGATTCATCACAATGTAACTAGATTATTGACTCTAGTGCAAGTGGGAGACTGTTGGAAATATGCCCTAGAGGCAATAATAAAAGCATTATTATTATATTTCCTTGTTCATGATAATTGTCTTTTATTCATGCTATAATTGTATTATCCAGAAATCGTAATACATGTGTGAATACATAGACCACAATACGTCCCTGGTGAGCCTCTAGTTGACTAGCTCATTGGTCAACAGATAGTCATGGTTTCCTGACTATGGACATTGGATGTCATTGACAACGGGATCACATCATTAGGAGAATGATGTGATGGACAAGACCCAATCCTAAGCATAGCACAAGATCGTGTAGTTCATTTTGCTAGAGTTTTTTCAATGTCAAGTATCTCTTCCTTAGACCATGAGATTGTGTAACTCCCGGATACCATAGGTGTGCTTTGGGTGTACCAAACATCACAACGTAACTGGGTGACTATAAAGGTACACTATAGGTATCTCCGAAAGTGTCTGTTGGGTTGACACGGATCGAGACTGGGATTTGTCACTCCGTATGACGGAGAGGTATCTCTGGGCCCACTCGGTAATGCATCATCATAATGAGCTCAAAGTGACCAAGTGCTTGGTCACGGGATCATGCATTACGGTACGAGTAAAGTGACTTGCCAGTAACGAGACTGAACAAGGTATTGGGATACCGACGATCGAGTCTCGGGCATGTAACGTACCGATTGACAAAGGGAATAGTATACGGGGTTGCTTGAATCCTCGACATCGTGGTTCATCCGATGACATCATCGAGGAGCATGTGGGAGCCAACATGGGTATCCAGATCCCGCTGTTGGTCATTGACCTGAGAGCCGTCTCGGTCATGTCTGCATGTCTCCCGAACCCGTAGGGTCTACACACTTAAGGTTCGGTGACGCTAGGGTTATTAGGAAGACTTGTATGTGAATACCGAATGTTGTTTGGAGTCCCGGATGAGATCCCGGACGTCACGAGGAGTTCCGGAAGGGTCCGGAGGTAAAGATTTATATATGGGAAATTGTCAAACAGACACCGAAAAGTTTCGGGGGCATATCAGTATTGTACCGGGGCCACCGGAAGGGTTCCGGGGGTCCACCGGGAGGGGCCACCCCTCCCGGGGGGCCACATGGGCTGCGTGCGGCAGGAGCCAGCCCCTGGAGGGCTGGGCGCCCCCCCTTGGGCCCATGCGCCTAGGGTTGGGGGGGAACCCTAAGGGGGGCGCCCCCCTTGCTTGGGGGGCAAGTCCCCCCTCCCTGGCTGCCGCCCCCCCTCTAGATCCCATCTAGAGGGGCCGGCCCCCCTTGCCCCTTCCCCTATAAATAGAGGGGTGAGGGGAGGGCTGCATACCCAAGCCAAGGCGCAACCCCTCCCCTCCCCAACACCTCTCCTCCTCCGTACGTGCTTGGGGAAGCCCTGTCGGAGTACTGCTGCACCAACAACACCACGCCGTCGTGCTGCCGTTGGAGCTGTCTTCCTCAACCTCTCCTTCCTCCTTGCTGGATCAAGACGGAGGAGACGTCGCCCGTACCGTACGTGTGTTGAACGCGGAGGTGCTATCCGTTCAGCACTTGGTCATCGGTGATCTGAATCACGGCGAGTACGACTCCATCATCACCATCCCCTTGAACGCTTCCGCACTCGATCTACAAGTGGTATGTAGATGCAAACTCACTCCCTTGACTCGTTGCTTAGATGAACTCATAGATGGATCTTGGTGAAACCGTAGGAAAATTTTTAATTTTCTGCAACGTTCCCCAACAGTTGGTTATTGGCCAGAGAGCTGTCTCAGTTATGTCTGCGTAATTCTCGAACCCGTAGGGTCTACACACTTAAGGTTCGATGACGCTAGGGTTATTAGGAAGATTTGTATGTGATTACTGAATGTTGTTTGGAGTCCCGGATGAGATCCCGAACGTCACGAGGAATTCCGGAATGGTCCGGAGGTGAAGATTTATATATGGGAAGTTGTTATACGCTCACCGGAAATGTTCGGGGGCATACCGGTATTGTACCGGGGCCGCCGGAGGGGTTCCGGGGGTCCACCTGGAGGGGCCACCTATCCCGGAGGGCCTCATGGTCTATAGAGGGAAGGGAACCAGCCCCTTGGAGGGCTGGGCACCACCCCGCTGGGCCCTTGCGCCTAGGGTTTGGGGGAGAAACCCTAAAGGGGCGCCCCCTTGCTTGGGGGGGCAAGCCCCCTCCCCTTGCCCCCCCCCCCCCTCTAGATCTCATCTAGAGGGGGCCGGCCCCCTTCCCCTTCTCCCTATAAATAGAGGGGCGAGGGGAGGGCTGCAACAACACATCCAAGGCGCAGCCCTTCCCCTCCCCAACACATGTCCTCCTCCGTAAGAGCTTGGCGAAGCCCTGTCGGAGAACTGCCGCTCCATCACCACCACGCCGTCGTGCTGCTGCTAGAGCCCTCTTCCTCAACCTCTCCCTCCTCCTTGCTGGATCAAGGCGCGGGAGACATCACCGGGCTGCACATGTGTTGAACATGGAAGTGCCGTTGTTTGGCGCTTAGATCGGAGTCCACCGCGATCTGAATTGCTTTCGAGCACGACTCCTTCATCCACGTTCTTGCAACGCTTCTGACTTGCGATCTGCAAGGCTATGAAGATGCACTCCCCTCTCTCTCGTTGCTAGTTCCTCCATAGATTGATCTTGGTGATGCATAGAAATTTTTTAATTCCTGCAACGGTCCCCAACAGTGGCATCAGAGCCAGGTTTATGAGTAGTTTCTATGCACAAGTAGAACACAAGTTTGTTGTGGGCGTCGATTTTGTCAATTTACTTGCCACTACTAGTCTTATCTTGTTTCAGCGGCATCGTGGGATGAAGCGGCCCGGACCGACCTTACACGTACGCTTACGTGAGACAGGTTCCACCGACTGACATGCACTAGTTTCATAAGGTGGCTAGCGGGTGTCTGTCTCTCCCACTTTAGTCGGATCGTATTTGATGAAAAGGGTCCTTATGAAGGGTAAATAGCAATTGGAATATCACGTTGTGGTTTTGGCGTAGGTAAGAAATGTTCTTGCTAGAAACCTATAGCAGCCACGTAAAAACATGCAACAACAATTAGAGGACGTCTAACTTGTTTTTGTAGCATATGCCGTGTGATGTGATATGGCCAAAAGGATGTGATGAATGATATATATATGTGATGTATGAGATTGATCATGTTCTTATAATAGGAATCACGACTTACATGTTGATGACTATGACAACTGGCAAGAGCCATAGGAGTTGTCTTTATTTTTTGTATGACCTGCATGTCATTGAATAATGCCATGTAATTACTTTACTTTATTGCTAAACTGTTAGCCATAGTAGTAGAAGTAATCGTTGGCGTGACAACTTCATGAAGACATGATGATGGAGATCATGATGATGGAGATCATGGTGTCATGCCGGTGACGATGATGATCATGGCGCCCCGAAGAGGAGATCTAAAGGAGCAAAATGATATTGGCCATATCATGTCACTATTTGATTGCATGTGATGTTTATCATGTTCTACATCTTATTTGCTTAGAACGATGGTATCATAAATAAGATGATCCCTCATAATATTCAAGAAAGTGTTCCCCCTAACTATGAGCCCTTGCGAAAGTTCGTTGTCTCGAAGCACCACGTGATGATCGGGTGTGATAGATTCTAATGTTCACATACAACAGGTGTAAGCCAGATTTACACATGCAAAACACTTAGGTTGACTTGACGAGCCTAGCATGTACAGACATGGCCTCGGAACACAAGAGACCGAAAGGTCGAACATGAGTTGTATAGAAGATACGATCAACATGAAGATGTTCACCAATGATGACTAGTCCGTCTCACGTGATGATCAGACACGGCCTAGTTGACTCGGATCATGTATCACTTAGATGACTAGAGGGATGTCTATCTGAGTGGGAGTTCATTAAATAATTTTATTAGATGAACTTAATTGTCATGAACTTAGTCTAAAATCTTTGCAATATGTCTTGTAGATCAAATGGCCCACGCTAATGTTGCCCTCAACTTCAACGCGTTCCTAGAGAAAACCAAGCTGAAAGACGATGGTAGCAACTATGCGGACTGGGTCCGGAACTTGAGGATCATCCTCATAGCTGCCAAGAAAGCATATGTCCTAGATGCACCGCTAGGTGAAGCACCCGTTTTCCCAGCAACTCAAGACGTTATGAACGCCTAGCAGTCGCGTAGTGATGATTACTCCCTGGTTCAGTGTGGCATGCTTTACAGCTTAGAACCGGGGCTCCAAAAGCGTTTTGAGCAGCACGAAGCATATGAGATGTTCCAAGAGCTGAAAATGGTTTTCCAAGCTCATGCCCGGGTCGAGAGATATGAAGTCTCCGACAAGCTCTACAGTTGTAAGATGGAGGAGAATGGTTCTGTCAGCGAGCACATACTCAAAATGTCTGGGTTGCACAACCGCTTGTCTCAGCTGAGAGTTAATCTCCCGGATGATGAGGTCATTGACAGAATCCTCCAGTTGCTTCCACCTAGCTACAAGAGCTTTGTGATGAACTACAATATGCAGGGGATGGTTGTCGGTGTCAAAACCGGTGGATCTCGGGTAGGGGGTCCCGAACTGTGCGTCTAGGCGGATGGTAACAGGAGACAAGGGACACGATGTTTTACCCAGGTTCGGGCCCTCTTGATGGAGGTAAAACCCTATGTCCTGCTTGATTAATATTGATGATGTGTGTTACAAGAGTAGATCTACCACGAGATCAAGGAGGCTAAACCCTAGAAGCTAGCCTATGGTATGATTGTTGTTCGTCCTATGGACTAAGGCCATCCGGTTTATATAGACACCGGAGAGGGCTAGGGTTACACAGAGTCTGTTACAATGGTAGGAAATCTACATATCCATATCGCCAAGCTTGCCTTCCACGCCAAGGAAAGTCCCATCCGGACACGGGACGAAGTCTTCAATCTTGTATCTTCATAGTCTTGGAGTCCGGCCGATGATGATAGTTCGGCTATCCGGACACCCCCTAGTCCGGAACTCCCTCAGTAGCCCCTAAACCAGGCTTCAATGACGACGAGTCCGGCGCGCATGTTGTCTTCGGCATTGCAAGGCGGGTTCTTCCTCCGAATAATTTATAGAAGATTGTGAACACCAGGCTAGTGTCCGGCTCTGCAAAATAAATTCCACGTACCACCGTAGAGAGAATAATATTACACAAGTTCAATCTGCTGACGTATTTTGTGGCGTGATGTCACACCACTACCAAGCCTTTACTCAAATTGTTTTTATTGTTCCACCTCCGCGCGTTTAGCGAAGCGGTTTCCTTGGCACGTCTTGTCGAAGCAGAGATCGTGTTCCCCTTATTCCGGGATTCCCATCAATACGGATGTGGGTAACCCAACCGCGCCATTGATTGTGACGCTTGGGAGATAAGCGAGTTTTACCAGGCCGGTGGGGACACATGTTTTTGTCCACCCATATAAGGGGATAAAGATCCAACCCTTTTACCTGCGCCTTCTTCCTCCTTGGCTTATCCATCTCCACGAACTCGAGCTCCAGCGCCCAAGTCCGCACTTCTCACCTCAACCTTCTCCAACTATGTCCGGAGCGGGAGGCAAGTGGATGGCCTCCTCCGTCACGGAGGGGCAGATCCAGAAGCTGCGCGACGCCGGATATTTGTCCAGCGACATCGCGCACGGCTCCCCGACGAGGGAGAGCTCATCCCCACCCCCAGGCCCCATGAGAGGGTAGTATTTCTTCCCCATTTCCTCCGCGGACTGGGCTTCCCACTTCATCCCTTTGTCCGGGGGCTCATGTTCTACTACGGCCTAGATTTCCATGATCTGGCCCCGAATTTCATCCTCAACATCTCGGCGTTTATCGTCGTGTGCGAGGCCTTCCTCTGCATCCAGCCCCACTTCGGCTTGTGGCTCAAGACCTTCAGTGTCAAGCCGAAGGTTGTGAAGGGCAGCCAAGCGGAGTGCGGAGGCGCCATGGTGGGCAGGATGTCCCACGTTACGTGGCTGGAGGGCACTTTCGTGGAAACCATTAAGGGGTGGCAATCGGGGTGGTTCTACATCACCGAGCCGCGTGACCCTGATTGGGCAGCGGCCCCCGAATTCAGATCCGGCATCCCTACACGGCTCACCTCCTGGAAAGAGAGTGGCCGGATCTGGGGGGATTCGGAGGAGCTGACCGGACTCCAAGCCTGTATCCAGAAGCTGGTGGACAAGAAGCTCAAGCTTGTCAACGTAGTCCAGGTCATGCTCATCCGCCGGATTCTCCCGTGCCAACGACGGGGCTTCAACATGTGGGAGTTCGATCCGGCGCAGCACCAGACTCTGAGCGGGCTCTTCGACACTACGTACGAAGATGTCTGGAAGGTGCTGTTCAAGGGCGCCGAGGCTCCCGCATCCGCTACCGAAGATCGCGGATTCCGCTCGCAGCGTCCAGCTGACGAGGTAAGTGATTTTGCCACTTGTTTTCCATAGTTTGACTCTATGCGGGATCTAAACTCCCTTTACCTTTGACAGGACTGGCTGGCGAAGGCCGAACGGACTATCTGTCCGGCCCCATTGCCAGAGGACCCAGCGGACGCCCGCCTAACGGGGCTGCTGGCTCCGGCACCCCACGTGGTGCCGGAGAAGAAGGCCAAGAAGAAGGCCACGGGGACTCGGAAGAGTTCCCGTTTTCAGGTGCTATCGGATGATGAATCCGAGGCCGACTCCTCCCACCAAGGCGAGGAGGAGAAGAAGAAAGCCTCTCCCCCAGCGGGGGGAGGGAAGAAAAGGAAGGCCTCCCCAACAAGGGAGGCCGAAGGGTCCAAGAAGGGAAAAACTCTTCCCCCGGACTGCTCCGCCAACGCCAGTGACGACGACGAGGACTGGCCTCCAAGGGCCAAGCCCCTGGCGAGATCGTAAGTATTCGGACTCCCGAATAACTTCAAGGTTTTTCCTTTTCGCCACATAATGTCTTTTTAATGCCGCATACAACCCTGCAGTCCGCCCAAGGATGATCTTCCCGCTTCATCGAGCGGGTCCTTAGGTGCGTCGGATATGGATTCCCTTCCGACTGCCTCCACCCCCCGTGCTGCGGACGATGCCGAGGTGGGATCTTAGGAAGGGACCCACCAAGAGGAGGAGGCCCCGGAGGTGTCACAGGACAACCTCCCGGACTTTGCACCGGACTCGGCCCGGGAACCCACAATGGCTCCGGAGTCCGGCGGGTGACCCCTTCGCAAGAAGGGCAAGACCGTGACGCCGGCTGCCTCCGTCCAACCGGAGGCGCCGGATAATTTGCTGGAGGCGCTCAACGGCGCCTCCATCGAAGAGGAACACCGCACTGTTATGAGTGCGGTGATTCAGAAGGTGCAGCTCACCAAGAGCGGGCTGACCGAAGCCTGCAGCAGCCTTCTAACAGGCTTTGAGGTAAGAATTTCGATATGTATAAAATTGTACCGCATAGACAGTAGCCCCTGATGCTCGGTTCGGTGTTCGGAAAGAAAAGCTGGACTGAGGATCTAAAAAGATATACGCAGGAGTCATAAAAAATATGTCAATATGGGATTGTAGGCTGCGCTGCTGACCTCTGCCGCACTGACTGCGGAGGTCAATACTTTAAAGGAAAACCTCGAGCGGTCCGAGAACGAGCTCGGTCGTGCCAAGAAGCAGTTCGAGGATAAGGAAGGTGAGTAACACCTTATTAAAATTGTACCTTACAGAAAAGGATTTTGGTTGCAAAAAGAATGACAAGGATAACGTGGGTATTGCAGGGGCCACTAACGAGGTGGCGACCCTGAAAGAGGCGGTGGCCGCGGCCGAACGCAATGCGGCCGCGGAGCGCACCGAGCGAGAGAAGCAGGAGGCGCGGGTGGCGGAGGTACAGCAAGAGCTCCAGGATCTCGTGAAAAAACATGAGAGCCTGGAGCGTGACTCGAAGACTCGAGAGTCTGAGCTTGCAACGGCTCTTGAGAGTGCCAAAGCCGCTAAGGCCGAAGCCTACAAGGCCCTCCAGGAGATTGAGGCGGTGAAGAAAATAGCAGCGGGTAAGGCATTTTTCATGCAAAGTAAGCATGTGAGTGTTAATTACCTGTTGCTTACCCGAATTCGGAGCTCTCCAGGAGCGTTCGTAGATCTTCCTCGCAGCGTGTCCGATGCTGCCGCATTCTACCGGGCCGAGGAGGGGAGCTCGACGGAGAAGGTCTTCTGGTCTCAGTATGCTGAGGCCGGACATCCGGTGCCCCTTAGCGACCAGCTGAAGCAGCTGGTCGAGCTCCACAAGGCGGCCGAACAGGCCATGAAGGGCCTCATAGTTCGGCTGTGGCCTAAGGAGGCCATGCCTGGGAGCTACTTCGGCCTGGTGCGGCGGCTGGTGGATGCGTGCCCGTGGGTTGAAGTCATCAAGCACTCCGCCTGTATTGAGGGTGCCCGTCGGGCCCTTGCCCGCGCAAAGGTGCACTGGGGCAAGATGGATGCCCAGAAGCTTGTGACGGACCCGCCACCAGAGGGCAAGGAGCATCGCACGCCCGAGATGTATTATAAGAGTGTGCTGAAGGGCGCCCGCACTATTGCGGGGGAGTGCTCCAAAGATGTAATTTTTGAGTAGACTCGCATTTTGTTATCCTGTGCGCTGAAAACTTAGTTCATATGCGCTAAGCAACGCTTGTTAATTTAAAATATTACCTTCTGTGCGGCTGTTTATCAAATCTGAGAGATGGCAAGTCGTCGGCTTCAGCCCCCATGCCACGAGTGTTGGGGTGTTCGGGATAAACTTGAGCACTCTTGTTCCCATTTTTGGGTCCATCTAGGGAGGCGCTCAACACAGCGAACAAGGCAACCGGACTTATAATGCTTGAACACTCTCACTTAGCCATAGAATTCTATAATTTTAAATTTCGGCGAAGCCCCTAGTCTTTGGAAGGCCGAATTTGGGGCGCTATCCACGCCTGGGCCGGACAAGATCCGGCTCCTCGCTCTAAGCGGCATAAGTCTTTAAGGACTCGCAAAAACCTCTCGAACAGCGACCGGCTCTCGCCTCATCATGACGGTCAGTTTTAGCTTTCTCCACTGAGGCGTTAACCCAGCTCAACTGGGGCGCAATCGCAGTGGTTCTCCCAGTGCTACCTTAGCCGATACAACGGAACGTAAGGTACCAAAACATGGGAGCCGGGCAAACCCAACTATTGACCCAAGACATGATTCGGAGCCGATGCATATAATGCTATAAGTTCGGGGTGCCGCACTTGTGAAAGTGTTCGGACTTATCACACCATGATGCGGGAAACATAAGCCCCTGGTGTGTTTTAACCGTACCAAAGTGTACGGATGCCACATGTCGTGAATGAACATATGTATGAAAAAGAAATGCAATTATAAGCAACAAGGTGCTGCATTGTTTTATTCAATAAGTTCTGCTATGAATGCAGAACGATACAAATAGTGCGATAAGCAAGGGATGGGACTGTTAAACATGTCCCCCTCCAGGGGTAGGCTGCGGAGTGGTGTATAAAAATGCTCGTAATGGAGACCACCTGTATATTCGTTGTAGCCTTTATCCTTCCCTGGCTGTTGCATCGTGAGTTCGGCAGGTCTGCTGCCGGACAGGGCCTCTAACGAACGGAGTCCTGTGGGTAAAAAATAAAAGGAAAAAAGGAAAAAAAAAGAACAACACACTTGAGAGCCCCTGGTGTGGTTGAGTCGCAGTCTGGGCTTATCGTGGTCGTGCCCCTCTCCCTGTGCCCATGGTATCTTCAGAGCGTAATGGTGTACGCGAAGGACCTGTTTTGACGTTTTGCAGGGGCTGGGGTTGGGGCCGCACTGCTACGCATGCTCGGAACGTGCCAGGTGGTCTTGTTGTAGGTTACTCCGGGCGCACTTAGCTATGTCCGGCCGCTTAACGGCCGGACTCGAGAATTGCCTTAAGAGGCTGCATTGTACTTCTCCTGTGAGAGCCGCTGTATGTTCCTCCGTTCGGAGAGAACATTCAGTGTTTCCATTGACCATGATGACTCCTCGAGGGCCTGGCATCTTGAGCTTGAGGTATGCGTAGTGCGGCACCGCGTTGAACTTTGCAAACGCGGTATGTCCGAGCAAGGCATGATAGCCGCTGCGAAACGGGACTATGTCGAAGATTAACTCCTCGCTTCGGAAGTTATCCGGGGATCCGAAGACCACTTCCAGTGTAACTGAGCCTGTACAATTGGCTTCTACACCTGGTATGACGCCTTTAAAGGTCGTCTTGGTAGGTTTAATCCTTGAGGGGTCTATGCCCATTTTGCACACTGTATCCTGATAGAGCAGGTTCAGACTGCTGCCGCCGTCCATCAGGACTCTGGTGAGGTGAAATCCATCGACGATTGGGTCTAAGACCAATGCGGCGAATCCGCCGTGGCGGATGCTGGTGGGGTGGTCCCTTCGGTCAAAAGTGATCGGGCAGGAGGACCATGGATTGAACTTCAGGGCGACTGGCTCCATCGCGTATACATCCCTGAGTGCACGCTTCCGCTCCCTTTTGGGTATGTGTGTTGCGTATATCATGTTCACCGTCCGCACCTGTGGGGGGAAACCCTTCTGTCCTCTATTGTTCGGCGGTCGGGTCTCTTCCTCGTCATTGCTATGCAGCCCCTTGTCATTGCTTTCGGCAATTAACTTGCCTGCCTGCTTGAATACCCAACAGTCCCTGTTGGTGTGGTTGGCTAGTTTTTCGGGGGTGCCGTGTATCTGGCACGAGCGGTCGAGTATTCGGTCCAAATTGGACGGACCCGGAGTAGTTCTTTTGAATGGCTTTTTCCGCTGACCGGGTTTAGAGCCTCTGAATCCGGCATTGACTGCCGTATCCTCACTATTGTCGCCGTTGATGCGGCGCTTGTTTTTGTTACGACGCGACCTGCCATTTCGGTCCTTGAAATCCAGACTGCCAGAATTTTTGCTGAGGTTGTTGCTGCGTGCTAGCCAGCTATCCTCACCCGCGCAGAAGCGGGTCATGAGTGATGTGAGGGCTGCCATGGATTTCGGCTTTTCCTGTCCCAGGTTCCGGGCAAGCCACTCGTCGCGGATGTTATGCTTGAAGGCCGCGAGGGCTTCCGCATCCGGACAGTCGACGATTTGGTTTTTCTTGGTTAAGAACCGTGTCCAGAATTGTCTGGCCGATTCGTCTGGCTGCTGAATTATGTGGCTTAGGTCATCAGCGTCTGGTGGTCGCACATACGTGCCTTGGAAGTTATCGAGGAATGCGGCTTCCAGGTCTTCCCAACTCCCAATTGACTCTGCTGGCAAGCTGTTAAGCCAATGCCGGGCTGGTCCTTTAAGCTTGAGGGGGAGATATTTGATGGCGTGAAGATCGTCACCGCGGGCCATGTGGATGTGAAGAAGATAGCCTTCGATCCAAACCGCGGGGTATATTGTGCCATCGTAAGATTCGATATTCATGGGTTTAAACCCTTCGGGGATTTGATGATCCATTACTTCATCTGTGAAGCATAGTGGGTGTGCGGCGCCTCTGTACTGGGCGATATCACGACGGAGCTCAAAGGAACTTTGTCTGTTTTGTTCGACCCGGCCGGACTTACTGTGTCCGGCGCGACGGCTGTCGTCACGTACCATGGGGCGCCCATGCGATCCATAGATCGATCTTGATTGTCTTGCCTTATCCTCCAATATATCTCGCAAGTCCGGAGCGTTCCCCTGTGGCCTTGTGCTTTTCGGTCGATGCCGGGGTACGGGTCTAGTGAAGGGCCTAGAGGCCTCTCTGACGCGACCACGGGGTGGTCGGTCAGCCGTATTGTCTCCTGGTGATGTGGGTTCATACGCTTCCTCCTCTAATCGGGGGAGCAACTTGCGTTTAGGGTAGCTTTTGGAGGGGCGTTCGAGCTCATGCTCTTCGGCCGCGAGGACTTCAGTCCATTTGTCGGCTAGCAGATCTTGATCAGCTCTAAGCTGTTGCTACTTTTTCTTGAGGCTGTTCGCCGTGGCCATAAGCCTGCGTTTAAAATGCTCTTGTTCGATGGGATCCTCAGGCACGACGAATTCATCGTCGTCGAGGCTTGCCTCGTCTCCGGAGGGAGGAATATAATCCTCTACCTCTTCTTCTGCCGCTCTCTCATGAGGGCTGGCGTCTCCGTCCTCCTGCGCTGCATCTTGCTGGAGTGGGTTGTCTTTGGCACTGTCCGGTGTATTATTATCTCCGGTGCCGGAGTCTTCATTCTTGCTGTGGTGGGATTTAGAGCGGCGCCGCTGACGCCGGCGCTTGGGCTGCTTCTTGGAGGGGTTATCCTCCGCTGTTTCTTCGCCATTCCCATCCTTTGGGATATCCACCATGTATATGTCATATGATGAGGTGGCTTTCCAGTGCCCAGTAGGCGCTAGTTCTTGGTCGTCTCCGGCATCTTCGTCCATACCGTCGATGTCTTCGGAGTCGTAGTCTAGCATGTCGGTTAGATCGTCGACAGCGGCTACCAGGTGGGTGGTGGGTGGGCTTTGAATTTCTTCGTCGTCCGCATCCCAACCGTCCTGACCGCAGTCCGGCCAGGGCTCTCCTGATAACGAGAGATACTTTAGCGAACTCAAGATGTCGCCAAAAGGTGAAGTTGAAAGATGTCCGATGCGGTGAACTCCATGATCGGTGCCCAATCGGATTCGACCGGAGGGGGCGCGGGAGGTTCGGAGTCCGGCAAGGAGTCCGGCGCCTCGGAGTCACGGGCTTCATGAGGGACAAGGTCATTGTTCGGCTCTATCACCGTAGAGGTTGCAGCTCCCGAGGCGGTGTCTAGCCGTCCGTCCTCGACCTACGCCGCCGGCTCCGAATTGATGATCGGAGCGGGCTCGAGTGCGGCCTCCAGGGTACTGTACGGCTACAGAGCTAAATCATGCTCCCCGTGACAGTGCGGCATGCTCGGCTGTGGCTCGAATCCATCGAGGATCAAGTCCCCGCGGATGTCAGCCGTGAAGTTCAAACTTCCAAATCTGACCTGACAGCCAGGGGCGTAGCTTTCGATCTGCTCCAGACGGCCAAGCAAATTGGCCCACAGTGCGAAGCCGCTGAATACGAAGATCTGTCCGGGGAGAAAGGTCTCACCCTGGACTACGTCGTTGATGATGGTCGAAGAAGCCATCGAGCCTATGGTGACGACACAGAGGAACTCTCAATGAAAGCACCAATGTCGATGTCAAAACCGGCGGATCTCGGGTAGGGGGTCCCGAACTGTGCATCTAGGCGGATGGTAACAGGAGACAAGGGACACGATGTTTTACCCAGGTTCAGGCCCTCTTGATGGAGGTAAAACCCTACATCCTGCTTGATTAATATTGATGATGTGTGTTACAAGAGTAGATCTACCACGAGATCAAGGAGGCTAAACCCTAGAAGCTAGCCTATGGTATGATTGTTGTTCGTCCTATGGACTAAGGCCATCCGGTTTATATAGACACCGGAGAGGGCTAGGGTTACATAGAGTCGGTTACAATGGTAGGAAATCTACATATCTGTATCGCCAAGCTTGCCTTCCACGCCAAGGAAAGTCCCATCCGGACACGGGACGAAGTCTTCAATCTTGTATCTTCATAGTCTTGGAGTCCGGCCGATGATGATAGTTCGGCTATCCGGACACCCCCTAGTCCGGAACTCCCTCAATGGTGAAAACCATTCCTGAGGTATTTTCAATGCTGAAATCAGCGGAGGTGGAGATCAAAAAGGAACATCAAGTGTTGATGGTCAATAAAACCACTAATTTCAAGAAAGGCAAGGGTAAGAAGAACTTCAAGAAGGACGGCAAGGGAGTTGCCGCGCTCGGTAAGCCAGTTGCCGGGAAGAAGCCAAAGCATGGACCCAAACCTGAGACTGAGTGCTTTTATTGCAAGGGAAGCGGACACTAGAAGCGAAACTGCCCCAGTACCTAGCGGACAAGAAGGCCGGCAACACCAGAAGTATATGTGATATACATGTAATTGATGTGTACCTTACCAGTACTCGTAGTAGCTCCTGGGTATTTGATACCAGTGCGGTTGCTCATATTTGTAACTCAAAATAGGAGCTGCGGAATAAGCGGAGACTGGCGAAGTACGAGGTGACGATGCACATCGGGAATGGTTCTAAGGTCGATGTGATCGCCGTCGGCATGCTACCTCTACATTTACCTACGGGGTTAGTTTTAAACCTCAATAATTTTTATTTAGTGCCAGCTTTGAGCATGAACATTGTATCTGGATCTTGTTTAATACGAGATGGCTACTCATTTAAATCCGAGAATAATAGTTGTTCTATTTATATGAGAGATATGTTTTATGGTCATGCCCCGCTGGTCAATGGTTTATTCTTAATGAATCTCGAACGTGATGTTACACATATTCATAGTGTGAATACCAAAAGATGTAAGGTTGATAACGATAGTCCCACATACTTGTGGCACTGCCGCCTTGGTCATATTGGTGTCAAACGCATGAAGAAGCTCCATGCTAATGGACTTTTGGAGTCTCTTGATTATGAATCATTTGACACATGCGAACCATGCCTCATGGGCAACATGACCAAGACTCCGTTCTCCGGAACAATGGAGCGAGCAACCAACTTATTGGAAATCATACATATTGATGTGTGCGGTCCAATGAGCGTTGAGGCTCGCGGAGGCTATCGTTATGTTTCTCACTCTCACTGATGACTTAAGTAGATATGGGTATGTCTACTTGATGAAACACAAGTCTGAGACCTTTGAGAAGTTCAAGGAATTTCAGAATGAGGTAGACAATCAACGTGACTGAAAAATAAAGTTCTTACGATCAGATCGTGGGGGAGAATATTTAAGTCACGAATTTGGTACGCACTTAAGGAAATGTGGAATCGTTTCACAACTCACGCCGCCTGGAACACCTCAGCGTAATGGTGTGTCCGAACATCGTAATCGCACTCTATTGGATATCGTGCGATCTATGATGTCACTCGTCAATTTACCGCTATCATTTTGGGGATACGCTCTAGAGATAGCTACATTCACTTTAAATAGGGCACCATATAAATCCGTTGAGACGACACCGTATGAATTATGGTTTGGCAAGAAACCTAAGCTGTCGTTTCTAAAAGTTTGGGGATGTGATGCTTATGTCAAGAAACTTCAACCTGAAAAGCTCAAACCCAAGTCGGAAAAATGTGTCTTCATAGGATACCCTAAGGAAACCATTGGGTATACCTTCTACCTCAGATCCGAAGGCAAGATATTTATTGCCAAGAACGGGTCCTTTTTGGAGACAGAGTTTCTCTTGAGATAAGTAAGTGGGAGGAAAGTAGAACTTGATGAAGTATTGCCTCTTGAACCGGAAAGTAGCGCAGCTCAGGAAAATGTTTCTGTGGTGCCTGCACTGGATAGAGAGGAAGTTAATGATGATGATCAAGGTAGTTCGAATCAAGTTGCTACTGAACTTCGTAGGTCCACAAGGACACGTTCCACACCAGAATGGTATGGCGACCCTGTCCTGGAAATCATGTTGTTAGACAATGGTGAACCTTCAAACTATGAAGAAGCGATGGCGGGCCCATATTCCAACAAATGGCTTGAGGCCATGCAATCTGAGATAGGATCCATGTATGAAAACAAAGTATGGACTTTAACAGACTTGCCCGACGATCGACGAGCGATAGAAAATAAATGGATCTTTAGGAAGAAGACGGACGCAGACAGTAATGTTACCATCTATAAAGCTTGACTTGTCGCTAAGGGTTATCGACAAGTTCAAGGGGTTGACTACGATGAGACCTTCTCACCCGTAGCGAAGCTTAAGTCCGTCCAAATCATGTTAGGAATTGCCGCATTCTACGATTATGAGATATGGCAAATGGACATCAAAACGGCATTCCTTAATGGCTTTCTTAAGGAAGAATTGTATATGATGCAGCCGGAAGGTTTTGTCGATCCTAAGAATGCTAACAAGGTATGCAAGCTCTAGCGCTCCATCTATGGGCTGGTGCAAGCATCTCGGAGTTGGAACATTCGCTTTGATGAAATGATCAAAGCTTTTGGGTTTGTGCAGACTTATGGAGAAGCCTGCGTTTACAAGAAAGTGAGTGGGAGCTCTGTAGCATTTCTCATATTATATGTAGATGACATAATGTTGATGTGAAATGATATATAACTCTTGGAGAGCATAAAGGCCTACTTGAATAAGTGTTTTTCAATGAAGGACCTTGGAGAAGCTTCTTACATATTAGGCATCAAAATCTATAGAGATAGATCAAGACGCCTCATAGATCTTTCACAAAGAACATACCTTGATAAGATATTGAAGAAGTTCAATATGGATTAGTCCAAGAAAGGGTTCTTGCATGTACTGCAAGGTGTGAAATTGAGCTCAGCTCAAAGCTCGACCATGACAGAAGATAGAGAAACGATGAGTGTCATCCCCTATGCCTCAACCATAGGGTCTATTATGTATGCCATGTTGTGTACCAGACCTGGTGTAAACCTTGCCATAAGTTTGGTAGGAAGGCACCAAAGTAATCCCGGCATGGAACACTAGACAGCGGTCAATAATATCCTGAAGTACTTGAAAAGGACTAAGGATATGTTTCTCGTTTATGGAGGTGACGAAGAGCTCGTTGTAAAGGGTTACGTCGATGCTAGCTTCGACATAGATCTGGATGACTCCAAGTCACAAACCGGATACATGTATATTTTGAATGGTGGGGCAGTAAGCTGGTGCAGTTCCAAGCAAAGCGTCGTGGCAGGATCTACATGTGAAGCGGAGTACATGGCAGCCTCGGAGGCAGCACATGAAGCAATCTGGATGAAGGAGTTCATTACCGACCTAGGAGCTATTCCCAATGCGTCGGGCCCGATGACTCTCTTCTGTGACAACACTAGAGCTATTGCCCTTGCCAAAGAGCCCAGGTTTCACAAGAAAACCAGACACATCAAGCGTCGCTTCAACTCCATTCATGAAAAAGTTCAAGATGGAGACATAGATATTTGTAAAGTGCATACGGATCTGAATGTCGCAGATCCATTGACTAAACCTCTTCCGCGAGCAAAACATGATCAACACCAGAACTCTATGGGTGTTCGATTCATCACAATGTAACTAGATTATTGACTCTAGTGCAAGTGGGAGACTGTTGGAGATATGCCCTAGAGGCAATAATAAAATGGTTATTATTATATTTCCTTGTTCATGATAATTGTCTATTGTTCATGCTATAATTGTATTGATCGAAAACTGTAATACATGTGTGAATACATAGACCACACCATGTCCCTAGTGAGCCTCTAGTTGACTAGCTCGTTGATCAACAGATGGTCATGGTTTCTTGACTATGGACATTGGATGTCATTGATAACGGGATCACATCATTAGGAGAATGATGTTATGGACAAGACCCAATCCTAAGCTTAGCACAAGATCGTGTAGTTCCTTTGCTAGAGCTTTTCTAATGTCAAGTATCATTTCCTTAGACCATGAGATTGTGTAACTCCCGGATACCGTAGGAGCGCTTTGGGTGTACCAAACATCACAACATAACTGGGTGACTATAAAGGTGCTCTACATGTATCTCCGAAAGTGTCTGTTGGGTTAGCACAAATCGAGACTGGGATTTGTCACTCCGTGTGACGGAGAGGTATCTCTGGGCCCACTCGGTAATGCATCATCATAATGAGCTCAAAGTGACCAAGTGGTTGGTCACGGGATCATGCATTACGGATTGAGTAAAGTGACTTGCCGGTAACGAGATTGAATGAGGTATTGGGATACCGACGATCGAATCTCGGGCAAGTAACATACCGATTGACAAAGGGAATTGTATACGGGATTGCTTGAATCCTCGACATCGTGGTTCATCCAATAAGATCATCGTGGAACATGTGGGAGCCAACATGGGTATCCAGATCCCGCTGTTGGTTATTGGCCGGAGAGCTGTCTCGGTCATGTCTGCGTGATTCCCGAACCCATAGGGTCTACACACTTAAGATTCGATGATGCTAGGGTTATTAGGAAGATTTGTATGTGATTAATGAATGTTGTTTGGAGTCCCGGATGAGATCCCTGACGTCACGAGGAGTTCCAGAATGGTCAGGAGGTGAAGATTTATATATGGGAAGTTGTTATACGATCACCGGAAATGTTCGGGGGCATACCGGTACTGTACCGGGGCCACCGGAGGGGTTCCGGGGGTCCACCGGGAGGGGCCACCTTGTTGGGGAACGTTGCAGAAAATTAAAATATGGTTTCACCAAGATCCATCTATGAGTTCATCTAAGCAACGAGTCAAGGGAGTGACTTTGCATCTACATACCACTTGTAGATCGCGTGCGGAAGCGTTCGAGGGAACGGTGATGATGGAGTCGTACTCAACGTGATTCAGATCACCGATGACCAAGTGCCGAACGGACAGCACCTCCGCGTTCAACACACGTACGGAACGGACGACGTCTCCTCCGTCTTGATCCAGCAAGGAGGAAGGAGAGGTTGAGGAAGACAGCTCCAACAGCAGCACGATGGCGTGGTGTTGGTGGAGAAGCAGCACTCCGGCAGGGCTTCGCCAAGCTCGTGATGGAGGAGGAGAGGTGTTGGGGAGGGGAGGGGATGCGCCTTGGGTTATGTGTTGCAGCCCTCCCCTCACCCCTCTATTTATAGGGGAAGGGTCAAGGGTGGCGGCCCCTCTAGATGGGATCTAGAGGGGGGCAGCGGCCAGGGAGGGGGGACTTGCCCCCCAAGCAAAGGGGGCGCCCCCTCTAGGGTTCCCCCCCAACCTTAGGCGCATGGGCCCAAGGGGGGGGGGGCGCCCAGCCCTCCAGGGGCTGGTGCCCTGCCCCACGCGGCCCATGTGGCCCACCAAGAGGGGTGGACCCCCGGAACCCTTCCGGTGGCCCCGATACAATACCGATATGTCACCGAAACTTTCCGGTGTCCGCATGACAACTTCCCATATATAAATCTTTACCTCTGGACCCTTCCGGAACTCCTAGTGACGTCCTGGATCTCATCCAGGACTCCAAACAACATTTGGTAATCACATACAAGTCTTCCTAATAACCCTAGCGTCATCGAACCTTAAGTGTGTAGACCCTACGGGTTCGGGAGACACGCAGACATGACCGAGACGGGTCTCCGGTCAATAACCAACAGCGGGATCTGGATACCCATGTTGGCTCCCACATTCTCCTCGATGATGTCATCGAATGAACCACGATGTCGAGGATTCAAGCAACCCCATATACTATTCCCTTTGTCAATCGGTACGTTACAAGCCCGAGACTCGATCGTCGGTATCCTAATACCTCGTTCAGTCTCGTTACCGGCAAGTCACTTTACTCGTACCGCAATGCATGATCCCGTGACCAAACACTTGGTCACTTTGAGCTCATTATGATGATGCATTACCGAGTGGGCCCAGAGATACCTCTCCGTCATACGGAGTGACAAATCCCAGTCTCGATACGTGTCAACCCAACACACACTTTCGGAGATACCTGTAGTGCACCTTTATAGTCACCCAGTTACGTTGTGACGTTTGGTACACCCGAAGCACTCCTATGGTATCCGGGAGTTACACGATCTCATGGTCTAAGGAAGAGATACTTGACATTGGAAAAGCTCTAGCAAAACGAACTACACGATCTTGTGCTATGCTTAGGATTGGGTCTTGTCCATCACGTCATTCTCCTAATGGCGTGATCCCGTTGTCAATGACATCTAATGTCCATAGTCAGGAAACCATGACTATCTGTTGACCAACGAGCTAGTCAACTAGAGGCTTACTAGGGACGTATTGTGGTCTATGTATTCACACATGTATTACGATTTCCGGATAATACAATTATAGCATGAATAAAAGACAATTATCATGAACAAGGAAATATAATAATAATGCTTTTATTATTGCCTCTAGGGCATATTTCCAACAGTCTCCCACTTGCACTAGAGTCAATAATCTAGTTACATTGTGATGAATCAAACACCCATAGAGTTCTGGTGTTGATCATGTTTTGCTCGCGAGAGAGGTTTAGTCAATGGATCTGCTACATTCAGATCCGTATGTACTTTGCAAATATCTATGTCTCCATCTTGAACATTTTCACGGATGGAGTTGAAACGACGCTTGATGTGCCTGGTCTTCTTGTGAAACCTGGGCTCCTTGGCAAGGGCAATAGCTCCAGTGTTGTCACAGAAGAGTTTGATCGCCCCCGACGCATTGGGTATGACTCCTAGGTCGTTGATGAACTCCTTCACCCAAATAGCTTCATGCGCTGCCTCTGAGGCTGCCATGTACTCCGCTTCACATGTAGATCCCGCCACGATGCTCTGCTTGCAGCTGCACCAGCTTACTGCTCCACCATTCAACATATACACGTATCCAGTTTATGACTTAGAGTCATCCAGATCTGTGTCGAAGCTAGCGTCGACGTAACCCTTTATGGCGAGCTCTTCGTCACCTCCATAAACGAGAAACATGTCCTTTGTCCTTTTCAGGTACTTCAGGATATTCTTGACCGCTGTCTAGTGTTCCTTGCCGGGATTACTTTGGTACCTTCCTACCAAACTCACGGCAAGGTTTATATCAGGTCTGGTACACAGCATGGCATACATAATAGATCCTATGGCTGAAGCATAGGGGATGACACTCATCTCTTCTTTATCTTTTGCCGTGGTCGGGCATTGAGCCGAGCTCAATCTCATACCTTGCAATACAGGCAAGAACCCCTTCTTGGACTGATCCATTTTGAACTTCTTCAAAATCTTATCAAGGTATGTGCTTTGTGAAAGACCTATGAGGCGTCTCGATCTATCTCTATAGATCTTGATGCCTAATATATAAGCAGCTTCTCCAAGGTCCTTCATTGAAAAACACTTATTCAAGTAGGCCTTAATGCTGTCCAAAAGTTCTATATCATTTCCCATCAAAAGTATGTCATCTACATATAATATGAGAAATGCTACAGAGCTCCCACTCACTTTCTTGTAAACGCGGGCTTCTCCATAAGTCTGCATAAATCCAAACGCTTTGATCATCTCATCAAAGCGAATGTTCCAACTCTGAGATGCTTGCACCAGCCCATAAATGGATCGCTGGAGCTTGCATACTTTGTTAGCATTCTTAGGATCAACAAAACCCTCTGGCTGCATCATATATAGTTCTTCCTTAAGATGCCCGTTAAGGAATGCCGTTTTGACGTCCATTTGCCATATCTCATAATCATAGTATGCGGCAATTGCTAACATGATTCGGACGGACTTAAGCTTTGCTACGGGAGAGAAAGTCTCATCATAGTCAATCCCTTGAACTTGCCGATAACCCTTAGCGACAAGTCGAGCTTTATAGATGGTGACATTTCCATCCGCGTCCGTCTTCTTCTTAAAGATCCATTTGTTTTCTATCGCTCGCCGATCACCGGGCAAGTTAGTCAAAGTCCATACTTTGTTTTCATACATGGATTCTATCTCAGATTTCATGGCTTCTAGCCATTTGTTGGAATCTGGGCCCGCCATTGCTTCTTCATAGTTCAAAGGTTCACCGTTGTCCAACAACATGATTTCTAGGACAGGGTTGCTGTACCACTCTGGTGCGGAACGTGTCCTTGTGGACCTACGAAGTTCAGTAGCAACTTGATCCGAAGTACCTTGATCATCATCATTATTTTCCTCTTCAGTTGGTGTAGGTATCACAGGAACATTTTCCTGAGCTGCACTACTATCCCGTTCAAGAGGCAGTACTTCATCGAGTTCTACTTTCCTCCCACTTACTTCTTTCGAGAGAAACTCTTTTTCTAGAAAGGATCCATTCTTGGCAACAAAGATCTTGCCCTCGGATCTTAAGTAGAAGGTATACCCGATGGTTTCTTTAGGGTATCCTATGAAGACGCATTTTTCTGACTTGGGTTCGAGCTTTTCAGGTTGAAGTTTCTTGACATAAGCATCACATCCCCAAACTTTTAGAAACGACGGCTTAGGTTTCTTCCCAAACCATAATTCATACGGTGTCGTCTCAACGGATTTAGACGGTGCCCTATTTAAAGTGAATGTAGCTGTCTCTAGAGCGTATCCCCAAAATGATAGCGGTAAATCGGTAAGAGACATCATAGATCGCACCATATCCAATAAAGTGCGATTACGACATTCGGACACACCGTTACGCTGAGGTGTTCCAGGCGGCGTGAGTTGTGAAACGATTCCACATTTTCTTAAGTGTGTACCAAATTCGTGACTTAAATATTCTCCTCCATGATCCGATCGTAAGAACTTTATCTTTCGGTCACGTTGATTCTCTACTTCATTCCGAAATTCCTTGAACTTTTCAAAGGTCTCAGACTTGTGTTTCATCAAGTAGACATACCCATATCTACTCAAGTCATCAGTGAGAGTGAGAACATAATTATATCCTCTGCGAGCCTCAACGCTCATTGGACCGCACACATCGGTATGTATGATTTCCAACAAGTTGGTTGCTCGCTCCATTGTTCCGGAGAACGGGGTCTTGGTCATTTTGCCTATGAGGCATGGTTCGCATGTGTCAAATGATTCATAATCGAGAGACTCTAAAAGTCCATCAGCATGGAGCTTCTTCATGCGCTTGACACCAATGTGACCAAGGCGGCAATGCCACAAGTATGTGGGACTATCATTATCAACTTTACATCTTTTGGTATTCACGCTATGAATATGTGTAACATTACGTTCGAGATTCATTAAGAATAAACCATTGACCATCGGGGCATGACCATAAAACATATCTCTCATATAAATAGAACAACCATTATTCTCGGATTTAAATGAGTAGCCATCTCGTATTAAACGAGATCCAGATACAATGTTCATGCTCAAACTTGGTACTAAATAACAATTATTGAGGTTTAAAACTAATCCCGTAGGTAAATGTAGAGGTAGCGTGCCGACGGCGATCACATCGACCTTGGAACCATTCCCAACGCGCATCGTCACCTCGTCCTTCGCCAGTCTCCGCTTATTCCGCAGCTCCTGCTGTGAGTTACAAATGTGAGCAACGGCACCGGTATCAAATACCCAGGAGTTACTACGAGTACTGGTAAGGTACACATCAATTACATGTATATCAAATATACCTTTAGTGTTGCCGGCCTTCTTGTCTGCTAAGTATTTGGGGCAGTTCCGCTTCCAGTGACCCTTCCCTTTGTAATAAAAGCACTCAGTTTCAGGCTTGGGTCCATTCTTTGACTTCTTCCCGGCAACTGGCTTACCGGGCGCGGCAACATCTTTGCCGTCCTTCTTGAAGTTCTTCTTACCCTTGCCCTTCTTGAACTTAGTGGTCTTATTGACCATCAACACTTGATGTTCTTTCTTGATTTCAACCTCTGCTGACTTCAGCATTAAAAATACTTCAAGAATGGTCTTCACCATCCCCTGCATATTGTAGTTCATCACAAAGCTCTTGTAGCTTGGTGGGAGCGACTGAAGGATTCTGTCAATGACCGCCTCATCCGGGAGGTTAATGTCCAGCTGGGACAGGCGGTTGTGCAACCCAGACATTTTGAGTATATGCTCACTGACAGAGCTATTTTCCTCCATCTTACAACTATAGAACTTGTCAGAGATTTCATATCTCTTGACCCGGGCATGAGCTTGGAAAACTAGTTTCAGCTCCTCGAACATCTCATATGCTCCGTGTTGCTCAAAACGCTTTTGGAGCCCCGGTTCTAAGCTGTAAAGCATGCTGCACTGAACGAGGGAGTAATCATCAGCGCGAGACTGCCAAGCATTCATAATGTCTTGGTTCTCTGGGACGGGAGCGTCACCTAGCGGTCCTTCTAGGACATATTGTTTCCTGGCAGCTATGAGGATGATCCTCAGGTTCCGGACCCAGTCTGTATAGTTGCTGCCATCATCTTTCAGCTTGGTTTTCTCTAGGAACGCGTTGAAGTTCATGTTGACATGAGCATTGGCCATTTGATCTACAAGACATATTTGCAAAGGTTTTAGACTAAGTTCATGATAATTAAGTTCATCTAATCAAATTATTGTAATGAACTCCCACTCAGATTAGACATCCCTCTAGTCATCTAAGTGTTACACGATCCGAGTCAACTAGGCCGTGTCCGATCATCACGTGAGACGGACTAGTCATCGTCGGTGAACATCTCCATGTTGATCGTATCTTCCATATGACTCGTGTTTGACCTTTCGTTCTCTGTGTTCTGAGGCCATGTTTGTACATGCTAGGCTCGTCAAGTTAACCCTAAGTGTTCTGCATGTGTAAATCTGTCTTACACCCGTTGTATGTGAACGTAAGGATCTATCACACCCGATCATCACGTGGTGCTTCGAAATGACGAACTTTAGCAATGGTGCACAGTTAGGGGGAACACTTTCTTGAAATTATTATAAGGGATCATCTTATTTACTACCGCCGTTCTAAGTAAACAAGATGCATAAAACATAATAAACATCACATGCAATTATATAGTAGTGACATGATATGGCCAATATCATATAGCTCCTTCGATCTCCATCTTCGGGGCTCCATGATCATCTTCATCACCGGCATGACACCATGATCTCCATCATCATGATCTCCATCATTGTGTCTTCATGAAGTTGTCACGCCAACGACTACTTCTACTTCTATGGCTAACGCGTTTAGCAATAAAGTAAAGTAATTTACATGGCGTTCTTCAATGACATGCAGGTCATACAAAAATAAAGACAACTCCTATGGCTCCTGCCGGTTGTCATACTCATCGACATGCAAGTCATGATTCCTATTACAAGAACATGATCTCATACATCACAATATATCATTCATCATTCATCACAACTTCTGGCCATATCACATCACATGACAATTGCTGCAAAAACAAGTTAGACGTCCTCTAATTGTTGTTGCATCTTTTACGTGGCTGCAATTGGGTTCTAGCAAGAACGTTTTCTTACCTACGAATAACCACAACGTGATTTTGTCAACTTCTATTTACCCTTCATAAGGACCCTTTTCATCAAATCCGCTCCAACTAAAGTGGGAGAGACAGACACCCGCCAGCCACCTTATGCAACTAGTGCATGTCAGTCGGTGGAACCGGTCTCACGTAAGCGTACGTGTAAGGTTGGTCCGGGCCGCTTCATCCCACAATACCGCTGAAGCAAGATAAGACTAGTAGCGGCAAGTAAGTTGACAAGATCTACGCCCACAACAAAATTGTGTTCTACTTGTGCAATAGAGAACTACACATAGACCTAGCTCATGATGCCACTCTTGGGGAACGTTGCAGAGAATTAAAAATTTTCCTACGGTTTCACCAAGATCCATCTATGAGTTCATCTAAGCAAAGAGTCAAGGGAGTGAGTTTGCATCTACATACCACTTGTAGATCGCGTGCGGAAGCGTTCGAGGGAACGGTGATGATGGAGTCGTACTCGACGTGATTCAGATCTCCGATGACCAAGTGCCGAACGGACAGCACCTCCGCGTTCAACACACGTACGGAACGGACGACGTCTCCTTCGTCTTGATCCAGCAAGGAGGAAGGAGAGGTTGAGGAAGACAGCTCCAACGGGAGCACGACGGCATGGTGTTGGTGGAGAAGCAGCACTCCGGCAGGGCTTCGCCAAGCTTGTGACGGAGGAGGAGAGGTGATGGGGAGGGGAGGGGCTGCGCCTTGGGTTGTGTGTTGCAGCCCTCCCCTCACCCCTCTATTTATAGGGGAAGGGGCAAGGGGGGCCGGCCCCTCTAGATGGGATCTAGAGGGGGGGCGGCGGCCAGGGAGGGGGGACTTGCCCCCCAAGCAAAGGGGGCGCCCCCTCTAGGGTACCCCCCCCCAACCTTAGCCGCATGGGCCCAAGGGGGGCACCCAGCCCTCCAGGGGCTGGTGCCCTGCCCCACGCGGCCCATGTGGCCCACCAAGAGGGGTGGCCCCTCCCGGTGGACCCCCGGAACCCTTCCGGTGGCCCCGGTACAATACCGATATGTCACCGAAACTTTCCAGTGTCCGCATGACAACTTCCCATATATAAATCTTTACCTCCGGATCCTTCCGGAACTCCTCGTGACGTCCTGGATCTCATCTGGGACTCCGAACAACATTCGGTAATCACATACAAGTCTTCCTAATAACCCTAGCGTCACCGAACCTTAAGTGTGTAGACCCTACAGGTTCAGGAGACACGCATACATGACCGAGACGGCTCTCCGGTCAATAACCAACAACGGGATCTGGATACCCATGTTGGCTCCCAAATGCTCCTCGATGATGTCATCGGATGAACCACGATGTCGAGGATTCAAGCAACCCTGTATACTATTCCCTTTGTCAATCGGTACGTTACAAGCCTGAGACTCGATCGTCGGTATCCCAATACCTCGTTCAGTCTCGTTACCGGCAAGTCACTTTACTCGTACCGTAATGCATGATCCCGTGACCAAACACTTGGTCACTTTGAGCTCATTATGATGATGCATTACCGAGTGGGCCCAGAGATACCTCTCCGTCATACGAAGTGACAAATCCCAGTCTCGATCCGTGTCAACCCAACAGACACTTTCGGAGATACCTGTAGTGCACCTTTATAGTCACCAGTTACGTTGTGACGTTTGGTACACCCAAAGCACTCCTACGGTATCCGGGAGTTACACGATCTCATGGTCTAAGGAAGAGATACTTGACATTGGAAAAGCTCTAGCAAAACGAACTACACGATCTTGTGCTATGCTTAGGATTGGGTCTTGTCCATCACGTCATTCTCCTAACGACGTGATCCCGTTGTCAATGACATCTAATGTCCATAGTCAGGAAACCATGACTATCTGTTGACCAACGAGCTAGTCAACTAGAGGCTTACTAGGGACGTATTGTGGTCTATGTATTCACACGTGTATTGCGATTTCCGGATAATACAATTATAGCATGAATAAAAGACAATTATCATGAACAATGAAATATAATAATAATGCTTTTATTATTGCCTCTAGGGTATATTTCCAACACACCTGTCCCGGAGCGCCTCATGGGCTGTAGAGGGAAGGGAACCAGCCCCTTGGAGGGCTGGGCGCCACCCCCCCTTGGGCCCTTGCGCCTAGGGTTGGGGGGAACCCAAAAGGGGGCGCCCCCTCCCCTTGGCCGTCGCCCCCCCTCTAGATCTCATCTAGAGGGGGCCGGCCCCCTTCCCCTTATAAATAGAGGGGCGAGGGGAGGGCTGCAACAACACATCCAAGGCGCAACCCCTCCCCTCCCAATCACCTCTCCTCCTCCGTAAGAGCTTGGCGAAGCCCTGCCGGAGAACTGCCGCTCCATCACCACCACGCCATCGTGCTGCTGCTGGAGCCCTCTTCCTCAACATCTCCCTCCTCCTTGCTGGATCAAGGCACGGGAGACGTCACCGAGCTGCACATGTGTTGAACGCGAAGATGCCATTGTTCAGCGCTTAGATCGGAGTCCACCGCGATCTGAATCGCGTTCGAGTACGACTCCTTCATCCACGTTCTTGCAACGCTTCCGACTTGAGATCTTCAAGGGTATGAAGATGCACTCCCCTCTCTCTCGTTGCTAGTTACTCCATAGATTGATCTTGGTGATGCGTAGACATTTTTTAATTTCTGCAACGATCCCCAACAAGAGAGGCTACCAAGGATAAACAACTAGATAGTCAGATATGCTCAATATGTGCAAATCAACAAGGCATCACAACAAAACTCTACAACTCAAGTACTTTATTCAATAGGCTCCGGGGAGCGAGATATTACAAACATGGGTCTCATGACCCAACATTCAGAGCATACAAGTCAAAATACATGCAGAAGCTTAACATGTCTGAGTACAGACATCTACAAATGAAAGGCTGAGAAGCCTGACTATCTACCAGATCCTACCGAGGGCACAAAATCGTAGCTGAGGTAACAAGCTAAACGTCGAAGTTCACGCGGAACTACTAGTGAGACTGAAATCTCTCTGCAAAAACATAAAATAGGCAAAGGTGAGTACAAATGTACCCACCAAGACTTACATCAGAACTAACTACATATGCATCATTATCAACAAAGGGATGGTGGGGTTTAACTGCAGCAAGCCAGCTTTGACTCGATGGCTATCCCGAACTACGACTGAAAGTAACTCTTTTGAGGTGGCGCACACGAGTCCACATATTCACCATATCAATACACCACTATGGTTCCGCTCCCGTCTCCCTACGAGAATGCCATCCATAGCACTCACGCTTATCTTGCGCGTTTTAGAGTATCCACTTTCACTTGTCTATGAACTGTATAGGCAACCCAGAAGTCCTTTACTGCGGACGTGGCTATTCAAATAGATCATATTAACCTTGCAGGGGTGTACTTCTTCACACACATTCTCGCCACTTACCGCCATGTATACGTCATGTATCTCGGCAACCTTCAAGCAGAAGCCTGGCGAGGGTGTCGGCCACGACCTGAGTAATCACTCAAGACTCTAGTCCAGGTTTATCGCCTATTCGGGTTCCATCCGCAAGGAGATCCGGCCGGGGTGTCGCTCACGGCCCCAAACAATGTGTAGAGGGTTCCAAGCCCACCAAACGGGCGGTGCTTGGCATACCCGGCCACAGTGCCTAGTCTGACCCAAGCCCACTTGTACCGGGTGCCACTTGGTAGACTACTAACACAACCTACAAACACCAGAAACTAGTTGCAACTCCTGGATAGAGATCAGGCTGATTAATAAGTCGAGAGGGGTCGAGTTACCGGAATCCAATGTGTGGTAGTAACTGTTCATGGATCACAAACACAGAACTCAGTTCCTGAGGACGACTTCAATGAGATAACCCACCACGTACTCCTACATGGCCTCTCACCGCTACCTTTACCAAATTGTGTTCACACACTTAGCTCACACACAGTAGGACATGTTCACACACCTCCAATTCATCCCCAATGAATCAAACCTGACTCAACTCTAAGCAGTAGCAGGCATAACAAACAAGCATGAATGAGTAGGCACATCAGGGCTCAAACAACTCCTACTCATGCTAGTGGGTTTCATCTATTTACTGTGGCAATGACATGTCATGCAGAGGAAAGGGGTTCAACTATCACAACATGTAACAGTTGAATCATTGTTGTCCTAATATAGTAACAGAGAGCAGGAGCGAGAGAGTGGGATTGTATCGGAATGAACAAGGGGTTTTGCTTGCATGGCACTTCTGAAGATAGTATAGCTCTTCATCAGTGTCAACGAACTCATCGCTGGAACACGTCTACTGAAGGTGGACAATTACAGGCAACAGAAAGGAAACACAATCAATGCAATGCAACAATATAATGCATTAATGTGGCATGGCAATATGTTGTGGTTTGAGCTAATGCAACAAGCAACCAGATTAAATGAAGTTGGTTTGAATCAAATATTCAAATTCAAACTCCATATGTGATTTCTTAAATGCCATTTAATTGAATTTTCCTAAACAGTAGTCATAAGTTGTTCTAACATGCATGAAAACGGTATAGATGGATAGATTGGATTTTTCTGATCATTTTCATATATAAATTATTTCATTTGGAGTTACGGTTGAATTACTATGATTTTTAGAAGTTTATACTATTTTTTGGAATTTCCTAGATTATTTTTAATTCAGAAAATGATTTACTGCGTCAGCCTGATGTCAGTGTGATGTCAGCTGGTCAACTGTCATCAAAGCTGACGTTCAGGACCCACATGTCATTGGCTCACTGTTAAGTGGGGATTAATCCCGTGTTGACTGGGGTTTGACCCACCGCGGGACCCGCTGTCATTGACCGTGGTGGGGTGATTAGCCTCTAATTAAGTGACACGTCGACTTCGCCGAAGCTCGGCCGGTGACGACCAAAACCGCGGCGGGAGCTCGCCGGAGTGGCGCTACGTGCTGTGTTGGGCAAAGCCAAGGGCACTAGAGGGTTGCCCTTGCTCGTGCGCATCCAGGGGAGGCACGCGGGAGGGTGCGGGGTGGCCGGAGCTCGCCGGAGCGATCTCGCGGTGGCGGCCAAGGTACGGCTTCAAGCAGGCTCGGGCTACAGGGCACGGGGAAACTCTCTGAGGGGCTCGTCGGACTCCTAATGAAGCAAGGAGGGCGGTGATGCATGTGGGAGCCACTGCTTTGGGCTCTGGCCACGGCGGTGCCATGGCCGGCGGCGGGGAGCTTTCGGGTGCGGCGGCTGCACTAGCTAGGGAAAGCAAATGACAATGCAAAAGAGGGGGAACTAACGAGGAGCTCACCCTGAGTCGGGGGGGACGCTCAGTGGGCTCGAGGTCAGACGGGGGCGGCGAATCGGGCGACGGCATCCGGTGGCCGTGGTCACGAAAGAAGGCCACAAGCATTGTCTTGGGGCCGTCTTGGCTCGTGTATCTCGATGAGGAGGGAGAAGAGGTTGCGGCGGAGCTGCTGGACACATCAGTTGGGCGAGGGAGGGCCGGTGGGCTTGGCTACAGCGATTGGCGGTGACAGGCTCCTCTCAGGCTGCGCGGGAGAGAGAGCCAGGGGAGGGGAAGAGGTCCAGGGAGAGGAGGGGAAAATGAGAGGGCCCAGCGCGTTCTCTAGGCACTGTTGGGATGAAGGGGAGCTCGCCAGCATGAAGCAGGAGCTGGCACGGCCGACGTCGTGCTCTGATTCGCCTCTGGCTTCTGGCAGGGGTAGGAGACAAGGATGCCCTTGTGGGCTGGGCCTTCTGTGTTGGGCCAGGTGGTTGTGCCAGGTGCACTACAGGTAAACACTTCTCTCTCTCTCATTTGTTTCTGTTTTCTATTTTTGTTTTTATGTTCTGGTTCAAAATAAATACTAAACCATTTAAAACCTTTCTGTGAATTTTTATGTGAGCTCAGAGAGCTAGTCCAAGGTCACATGCAAACTTACAAAATATTTGAACATTATTTCTTATATAGCAGAAATAATTCCAACCCAAAATATATTATTGATTTAAATCAAAGGCCCAAAATAAATTATTTCTGTGACTCCAAAAATATTGGTTTGAATTTTACCTCATGCCAATATTTTCACAGAATAACAAGAACATTTTCTTGGACTCATTTGATGAGTTTTAAATGTTGATTATTTTTAGAGGTTTTCTGAGGCTTTTGAAAATTCCTCAATTCAAATTTCATTTGAATTTAAACATGATGCCCACATGGAAGCTAGCATAGGTCATACCAGAATTAGGGATGTGACAACTCACCCCCACTAAACAAGAATCTCGTCCCGAGATTCAAGACGTGAGGTAAGAAGACAGAGGGGATACAAAGCTAACACGGTCTTCATGAACCAACTGCCCTTCTCGAAGAGGTTGACTCATTGCATCATATTGATCTTGATGTCTTTGCTTTGAGAACTTCATCCAACACGAAGACGACGGAGAGAAACTCTACAGGAATCGATCTCCTCGAAGATCGGGCACTCAAGATCAACTCATGGAGTGAGACGTAAGAACATCTCTTGAGTTGAGACACAAAACATACATCCAAAGGGATGGAGTGAAGCAGACGACGAAGGTTCACTTGGTAGGCCAAATTCCATGCTTAAGAAGATGGTGCATGGTTTTCAACGTAGCGAGGAGTAGATTGCCATGATTCCGTGATGGGGCACCTTAGGGAAGATGACTCGTAGAATTATTCCCTTAGGTGGCAAAAAGAATTACTTTTGATACATAGATCATTGAAACTCTCTATACCAGCCTAAGGAGATTCACAAACGATCGTTTGAAAGAGTTTGAAGAAATGGCATACTCTGATCGAAAAGGGAACTATGGTTATAGCACAACTCGGCAAACGGGAGGCACACTCAAATTTGATACCGAGGATATAACCTAGTGACTGAGTGTGCTTTCAAGAACTTGAGCAATTCCATAATCATCAAGGTTTTACCAATATCCGTGTCAAGGATCCTGGTAACACAACATACTACCATGATGAATGGTGATGGATGATGTAGATGCAAAAGAGAATAACACCTTCTCAGATTTCACCTTAGCGAGCCCAAGGAAACAAAATCTGGATAATCGACTGAGAGACATTTAGCACTCCGCTTCTAATGTTCTCCTTGATGTGCTAGCGTAACCCATTTGTAGATATGGTTGGGTATCTAGAACATCAAGTAAGAGATCGGACTTCGGGAACACAAAAGTCCATAAGGAAGAATTACTAGGTAAATCCTACGAAATCCTTAGGGGGAGGTGGCCAACTTCCTCAATAAAGATACTACAATAATATGTCTTCCGGCTGGGTGCGTTGGCGACAACATCCACTTTACCGGGTTACAGAGAGACCAATATTATAGTCCTTGGGAAACGTTCCAACCATCATAACTGCCTGAGATTTAGATCTGGTTGGCGTCAGGATATTCCAGACTCATCAAGTCTAAAAAGAAAAATGAAAGTTTGCAACACAAATCGACGAGATAACGTTGCGAGATTCTCGGGAAATGGACTATGGTAGTAAGCTCCAAAACATGAGCTGGTTCTGCTACACACATGTGAACATGCTGTCCTAGACAAGCATGACCACGTAATAGTCTTATAATAAAACACTGGCGAGTTTAGGTGGGGAACCATTATCGAGGGTTTCGAAGTCCTTGTATACTTATCGATGAACTTCTTATCCCTGAACAAATCAAACAGTGGCTTGGTGTGCTAGGGATGCATATGGAATGAAGGTAGCTAATCTCACAATCCAATGTATACTTCGCACATGCATGACTGACTTGGGATGATTCCAAAGGAAGAAAAAACTAACTTTCTCGAATTCACAGTGGCAACTTGCAGCAAAAGCACGTGAACCAGAGGAATTCACTACTTTCATCCAACATATGCTTCATGAACAGAACATGAAGGTAATGCTTATAAAAGTTTCCAACACTAGCTGGATGTTCGACACGAATCATGGAGATGATGAAAATGTTGTCAATGGGCTCAACAACAATTTATCGAGATTTCCATATAAATGGAATTCCACAATCATGTGAACAAGGTGATAGCATTGGTCAGACCCAAAAGATATAATGGTGTATGCTCGAGGAAACAACCATGAATAAGGCAACATTATGAATATCGTTGGTTCTGGTTTGATTTCATGATAGCCCATACTCAAATCAAAGGGTGGATAAAATTATAGGTCCATTAACTGATCACGAGGGTCAGTCGATGAAAATATCAACTTTCTTCAACACACATACAAGATATCCCTTAAAATGAACTAAGTCGGACAAGCTTTCATCTTCCAACTCTCCAAGTTGTTGTTTAGCTTAGCCAACTAGTTCGGGGTATCCGACACAGATCCTTGGAGAAAGGGTGGTTTACAAGAAAACCAACATGTTCACGAACTCAACATAGCGGTCAGGTGACAACCTGGTGATACTTCCAAGAAGATATTCAGAAAATCACAAACCATCGATATGTTACTAAGCTCGAGAACAAT